>NW_028263382.1:31802045-31983712 GCF_051168715.1 Poecilia mexicana | reverse complement strand
CAGCAGCAGACATAGTCAAGGCCTCTCTGCTGGAATGTTAATTGTTTTATTACAGTAATGTTTTATTAATGGAACTTTTTGTTCTTGTGTGACTTCTCTCGCCTGCAGCTGCTGTGTCATTACACAGATTACAGGCAGGCTTATCACCGGCTACCATACTGTCGTATGATGTTTCCTTCATGAACCGTGCACCTCAGCTGCCCTTCGCTCCGCTGGAGTTAAATAACCCAGATAAATTACAGTCCGTCTGCAGCTCTGTCCCCTCCGGAGACACCTTAATGACTCACATGTCAGCTTTTTTTTACTGGGGGCCTTGAAAACCAAACTTTTTTCTTTCAAAACTGGCAAATTTAAACTCCTGGCGGGCAACAAAAAACATTAAGCTAAAAATGCAAAATTTAGTTTATTTGCATTATTAATTTTTTGTTTGTTTGTTTTACCTGTTGATAATAAACATTTTTATAAAATCTATAAATCTGTAAAGATCCCAAACATAAGTAAGGTTTCAGACCTTATCAAAAGAAAAACATTTACCTCTTTCTGACTTTTGGTCGGGCAGCTCATCAAAATCATTTCAAGGGCTAGAAATGGCCCCGCGCCACACCTTGGACACCACTGATCTAAGCAGGAGGGCAATTTATTATCAGGCATAGTTTATAATAAATAAATGACCATCATTTTATGAAAGTGACAAAATGTCTCCGTTGTTGTAACAGATGTTGAAAGCCATGCTGCTAGATGGAATAACGTGACGGCTCCTGTAAATGAAAACTCATACTGTTTCGTTTGCAAGGTTTTCTGGCACTTTCTCATGTCTCTGGTTTAAAATCTGTCAACCATTAACAACAAATAATAACAAACTGCAGAAAAAATTTTAATCCGGTACAAGGCGCCTGTTGTGAAAGAAGTCGGTGTGCGGCGAAGCGGGGAGAGGAGCACGGTCCATTCGTAAGGGTTTCGCACAGGTTGAGCAACGAGGGGACCAGCCCGGGTCCCGGATGGGCCCCACACTTCCTGTAAGAGTGCCCGTAGCACCAGAGACCACGCGATGTAAAGCATTCTGAGGCGTCACAGGTGAAATAGCAGCACAAAGTAGGGAATTTTGTGTAGCGAAAGGAAAAAGACATGCGGATTTGCCTTCAGCTTCTTTATTTTGACTATAGGTGTACGATACTGAGTATTTTGGTATAAATCCGATACCAGTATCACCAATACTGATATTTTTCATTCAAGTTTGATTTATCATCAAACTTTTGTGGTTCTTCCTTTAAAATGTTTTGTTTAAAACATAGGCCAGAATTCATAAGTATCAACAAATTAACATGATAAACAGAAACAATAGAAAAACAAAAAACATATTTGTGTGCATCTTTTCCTGCATAAACAAAGAACAATATATATATATATATATATATATCTTATTTTAGAACAAAATCAAAACTGAATCTTCTTTTTGAGTTCGAGTTGAAAAACTAATGTGTCAAAAATAAAAATGAATTTTATGGGAAAATTGAAATCCAGGAATTAAACACGTCAGAGGCTGCAGAAGAACTTGATAGTGTGACCCCCTGAATGCATAACCAGAACTTTATTGAAGTTTTGGAATGGTCTAGTCAAAGTCCGGAATAAATTGCAATTCTGAATCTGTAGCAAGACTTAAAAGCAGAGGTTAACCAATGTTCTCCATCCAGTGTAAATGCGCTTGTAACATACAGAAAAGCACATAGTAATGCAATAATTTCAGAACTATAAAACTAAATTGTAAATTATTGTGAATAAATTATGTTTTTGAAAAACACCGAGTTAGACTCAACACCTCGCAATCTACTTTGTGAAATACACGAGTGCTACAGAAACACCTTAGTAGTAAATAACCAAACCAGATTTTTTTTTTATTTAATAATCTCTCATCAAAACTACTGCTATGAAATTAGAGTCGCAAAATCTCTACTATTGTTACATTTTAGATGTACGGAATGTATTTCTCTTAAATTACTTCAGACTTAAAGAATCATATTTGTGTGTCAGAACACCAGTTTGTCATAATCAGGAGTTTAAAAACTCAGATTTTGGATTAAAGTTGTGATTATTTTTAAAAGCCACTATCTTACGTAAACCAACAAATACAAGTGTTTCAGTGACACTAATTTTGACTCTCAAATTGAGCGTAAAATAAAACCCAGTCACGGTTTTAGATTACCAGATAAGAGAGTAAATTATTATTATTATTATTATTATTATTATTATTATTATTATTATTATTATTATAACAATCAGCAACGATGACAGTTCAGTCTGACAAATATGTGTTCAGGCTGGTCTGTTGAAACTGCTGAAGGACGGTTATGTGTGGGAATGACTGTAGCCGTGTGTTTGTTTGACTTTTGAAGGTGTGGTGAATAATTTTTAAAGCATTCCTTGTTCAGCGACTTGGAAAGTTATGAAACTTAAATGGTTATATTTGAGTAAGGTTAGTAGACAAGATACCAAAGGACTAAATCAACTCATGTCCTGGTGAGATTTTACTCTTTTAAAATTCCCCTCTCACCCTCTGTGGGTGGTCTCTTTCATCCTCTGAGCTCGGGTCCTCTACCAGAGGCCTGGGAGCTTGAGGGTTCTGCGCAGTATCTTGGCTGTGCCTAGAACTGCACATTTCTGGACTGAGATGTCTGATGTTGTTCCTGGGATCTGTTTGAGCCACTGCTCCAGTTTGGGGGTGACTGCCCCGAGGGCCCCGATGACCACAGGCACCACTGTGGTCTTCACCTTCCAGGCCTTCTCCAGTTCCTCTCTGAGGCCCTGGTATTTCTCCAGTTTCTCATGCTCCTTTTTCCTGATGTTGTGGTCACTTGGTATTGCTACATCCACCACAACGGCTTTCCTCTGTTCTTTATCCACCACCACAATGTCCGGTTGGTTCGCCATTACCATCTTGTCTGTCTGGATCTGGAAGTCCCACAGGATCTTAGCTCGGTCATTCTCCACCACCTTTGGGGGTGTTCCCCACTTTGATCTCGGGGCTTCCAGTCCATATTCTGCACAGATGTTCCTGTATACTATGCCCGCCACTTGGTTATGTCGTTCCATGTACGCTTTCCCTGCCAGCATCTTGCACCCTGCTGTTATGTGCTGGACTGTCTCAGAGGCCTCCTTGCACAACCTACACCTTGGGTCTTGTCTGGTGTGGTACATCTGAGCCTCTATTGCTCTGGTGTTCAGGGCCTGTTCCTGGGCGGCCAGGATGAGGGCCTCTGTGCTGTCCTTGAGTCCAGCTTTCTCCAGCCATTGGTAGGATTTCCTGATATCAGCCACTTCAGTTATTTGTCGGTGGTACATCCCATGTAGGGGCTTGTCCTCCCATGATGGTTCCTCCAGCACCTTGTCCTCTGTTCCCCATTGCCTGAGACATTCGTTGAGCACATCGTCCGTTGAGGCTTTGTCCTTGATGTATTTATGGATCTTGGATGTCTCATCCTGGACAGTGGTTCTCACACTCACTAGTCCTCTGCCTCCTTCCTTACGGCTCGTGTACAGTCTCAGGGTGCTGGATTTGGGGTGGAACCCTCCATGCATGGTTAGTAGCTTCCGAGTCTTAACATCCGTAGCCTTCATCTCTTCCATTGGCCAGCTAATTATTCCGGCAGGGTATCTGATTACTGGCAAGGCATAGCTGTTTATTGCACGGATCTTGTTCTTGCCATTGAGCTGGCTTCTCAGGACTTGCCTTATTCGTTGGAGGTATTTGGCTGTGGCTCCTTTCCTTGTGACCTCATCGATGTTGCCATTTGCTTGCTGTATTCCCAGGTACTTGTAGCTGTGCTCTATGTCTGCTATTGTTCCTTCTGGGAGTGATACCCCTTCTGTGTGGACGACCTATATATATATATATATATATATATATATATATATATATATATATATATATATATAAACACCAGAGCAATAGAGGCTCAGATCTACCACACCAGACAAGACCCAAGGTGTAGGTTGTGCAAGGAGGCCCCTGAGACAGTCCAGCACATAACAGCAGGGTGCAAGATGCTGGCAGGGAAAGCATCTGTGTAGAATATGGACTGGAAGCCCTGAGATCAAAGTGGGGAACACCCCCAAAGGTGGTGGAGAATGACCGAGCTAAGATCATGTGGGACTTCCAGATCCAGACAGACAAGATGGTAATGGCGAACCAACCGGACATTGTGGTGGTGGATAAAGAACAGAGGAAAGCCGTTGTGGTGGATGTAGCAATACCAAGTGACTACAACATCAGGAAAAAGGAACACGAGAAACTGCAGAAATACCAGGGCCTCAGAGAGGAACTGGAGAAGGCCTGGAAGGTGAAGACCACAGTGGTGCCTGTGGTCATCGGGGCCCTCGGGGCAGTCACCCCCAAACTGGAGCAGTGGCTCAAACAGATCCCAGGAACAACATCAGACATCTCAGTCCAGAAATGTGCAGTTCTAGGCACAGCCAAGATACTGCGCAGAACCCTCAAGCTCCCAGGCCTCTGGTAGAGGACCCGAGCTCAGAGGATGAAAGAGAGACCACCCGCGGAGGGTGAGAAGGGAATTTTTATATATATATATATATATATATATATATATGTATATATATATATATATATATATATATATATAATCAATTTACAGCCGAGTTGAGCTGTACATCTTATCTTCTGGTTAAGGATTGGTGTCCAGCTGTCAGAACCGGTGCAGGCCCAGAATGTGCCATCCAGTGTGTCCTCTGATCTCTGACCTCTGGGGACCCATCGTTCTTTGGCCCACTCAGTGCAAGAACCGGAACGTTTGGAAACGGGCCAGACTGTGCGTGCGTGAGCTGGAGGAAAGCAGCGGTCCGGTACCGTTCCGCAGACTGATCCGGACCTTACCCCCGACCTGAACCTGCCGACCGCTCCTCACCTCAGACAATGTTCTGAAAGAGAGAAGAGGTTTATATTCAGGGAAACTTGCTTTCCATCATTCAAAGCTTCTTTTTTTGTGTCACAGATAACATCTTGGTTCAGGACAAATAAATATAAAGTGTTTGTCCTTTTAGACTGTTCTGTAGGATGAAAGAGAATGATCTGAGGTAAAGAAAACTGTGTCTAAGGCCTAGACAAAGCACATAACTGCAATTAACTAACTGATGTTCAGTGACAAAAAAGATAAATTATTTTCTGATTTTATACTGAAGAATGCAAAAACTCTATTAATAAAATGGAAAAGCTCAAATAAAACTGAGCTTCCTTCCATCCTTGACACAACTCACAGTCGCTGCCTGTCCAGAGCTCAGTCGATTATAAAAGACCCCTCAGCATGGTCTGTTCTCCCTGCTGCCCTCTGGGAAAAGGTTCAGCAGCTTCAAATGCAAAACAACCAGATTCCACAACAGCTTCATCCCTCATGCCATAAGGATACTAAACTCCCATTAGTTCAATGTTTTATTATGTACACTTACATTGATCCTTTAATTATTATTTATTTATTTAGTTATTTATTTATTTATTTATTTATTTATTTATTATTGGAGCCTTGCAACAAAATTTCTTTTAATTTGTACATTTTTAAATGTACAGTTGAATGACAATAAAATCTGTCTATGTCTACAAGAAAATAATTTCTTAATAACGTAGCACATAAAAGCTGTATTAATTCCTATTGCAACATAACAGACCCACAAAATGTGAGGTTTTCACTTTATAGTCCTTGAAAAACTCAAGACTAAAGATCTTAAGTCACAAAAGTAATTTCACCGTCAGTTTTTCCTGGAGTTCAATGTGAAACAATCACTTTCAGCTGAAGTTTCATGTGCATGGCTAAATCAGTGTCGCGTGGCTGTATTCTGACTTGAACAATGTGTATGTCCTCCTGAAGATTGCCTTGGTGATATTCATGGGCTGTTGTTTTGATGAGTCAAAGAGTTTATATTTTTCCCCAGATATTGTGTGAAAAACATGTCTCCTATTTAACAAGGCTAGTTGAGGTATACATACAACTTCAATCTACCTCTACAATACTTATCCAATACAGAGGTATCTACTGATTGGTACACCTATCAACCTGTCTACCTACCAACCATCTTCTACTTTTCATGGAGGCAGCAGCCTAAGCACAGCTCCCCTGACATCCCTTCCTCTCCCCAGCCACTTGGACCAGATCCTCTTGGTGAATCCCAAGGCGTTCCCAGGCCAGCCCAGAACCATCCCCCCATCCACCTCTACTGGCTATTCTTGACATGAAGACTCTGAGTCCCTTCCAGGTGGCTGAGTGTCTCACACTACCTCTAAGGGAGACTCAGACAACCCAGCAGAGGAAACTCATTTTGGTTTTATTATTATTTGTTTTGTTTATCCGAATCTGATGTGAATGAATGATATGCATTTAATCATGACAGAGTCTGAAGAATAAAAAAAGACAGACATAGAGAGACGAGTAAATGTTGCGACTCTTTGAAGTATTTTCATCTTAAATCATATATAAAAAAATCTATCTTTAAACAGGCATTAAGCATACTTTCCAGTAAGCCCATATGTCTGTATTAAAAATATTTTTGCATTGGTATGATGTAATAGTCTAATTCTTAATGCTGTGTTTTCATTAACTGTAAGCAGAAAATCTTCATAATTAACAGAATATAAAGGCTTCAAACCATCCTCCTGTTACTAAGCCAATGTTGGTGTTTGATTTAGTGAACATGATTAACTGAGATCAATGAACTTTTCAAGAATATTCTCAATGAATGTAACTGCTGCACTGTAGCCAAATCAATTTTAAACGTTTCCAAACGTTTCCATAGCTTTCCGTTTCTACCTGCTTACCAGTTATCAAAGAGGTGTCTGTGCAGAGTGCAAGACTGGTAAAACTCAAAGCTAATAAATCTGATAGCGCTAATAAAGCTAATAAAGCTAATAGAGCTAATATAGCTAGTAAAGTTAGCAATCTACAACATGGCACATCCTTGAAACCTAACTCTGTAGACCACACCCCATTTCTTCAGCCATCCATCATGCTAACACCTCGTAACCCCCTGGACAGCTATAGCGTTTAAATCCATCAGAGTTCAGGCTGATTTCATCAGTTTCAGTTTCTCTTTGTCAGGTGAAGCAGCAGCTTTGGTCTCAATCAGTGCAGCAAGATTTCTTCACCACACCCACAAATCAGAGAGAGACAGTTGACAAGCCGCGCTCAGCTTAACCCATAGATGATACATCCACAGACAAAGAAGAAGAGGAAAGTGACGAAGATGCTGGCATCCTTCACTCCTCCCAGTTCATAAACATGACCTATGGATGATCCTATGCTGGGATAGCTGAGTGTGGAACTGAGAGGTGTTGCACGTTGCGGCGTGGCACAGCAACAGAGTCAACATAATCCGTGACATAGGGTGTGTACTTATGCGCGTGTTTCCTTGTTGGACTTGAAAGTCTCCGAGTCGTGTTTGCTCAAAAGGTCGCGCAAGGTGTGTGTGTGTGTGTGTGCGTGTGTGCGTGTGTGTGTGCGTGTGTGTGTGTGCGTGTGTGTGTGTGTGTGTGTGTGTGTAGTCAGGGATTGAGCATTTTCCTCTTCTTTTCTTTGGCTAAATCACGTCAGATCACAGCAGCTTTGAGGTTTCGCTGTTTGTCATGGCTCGGCAAACTTGGCTCTGTCTCACTGCTGTTTGGTTATGTCTTAAGGTCTCTAATGCGTGGCACTTTTTTTAATAGTATCGTGGGCAGTGAAAAAGTAGCTGATAAAGTTCCAAGGAGGAAGGTTTTTTTTCATTTCACAAATGTAATTCAGAGTTTTATAATCGGGGCAGCTTCAATGATTACATTGTGTGCTCCGCTTAAACAGCAAGAGACTGGTACTCCAAACATTTGAGCTCAGTCTACTGTATGTTAAAAACATTTCTCCAGATAAACAGAAACAAAACTGAAGGTATTATCTTTGGAACAAAAGAAGAACGTTCTAGAATCAGCATGAAGTTCAGTTATTACAGCCAGAAACTAGAGATCAGGCCTGAAATCTGGGTGAAGTGATGTACTCTGACCTGAACCTTCAGAGTCACATAAAGACAGTTACATAGTTGGCCTTCTATCACCTGAAAAACATTCCCAGGATTAAAGGACTAAAGTCTCAGCGAGATCTAGAGAAACTCATCCATTCATTTATCTTTAGTCGTGTTGATTATTACAAGAGTGTCTTCACAGGTTTGCCCAAAAAAGATCGATCCTCCAGCTGTAGCTGATCCAGAACGCTGCTGCTGACGTTCTCACTAAAACCAGGAAAATAGAGAACATCACCTCAGATCTAAAGTCCTTTCACTGACTCCCTGTAGCTCAGAGAATAGACTTTAAAATACTGTTGTTAGTCTATAAATCATTTAAGGACTTAGCAAGATAATACATTAAAGATCTGGTGTTGTTCAATCAGCCTTCCAGATCACTCAGGTTTTGTGGCTATTCTGCAACCCCGAACCAGAACCAAACACGGAGAAGCAGCATTCAGCTTCTATGCACCACAAATCTGGAACAAACTTCCAGAAACCTGTAAAACTGCTGAAACACTGTGTTCCTTTAAATCAAGATTGAAACCCACTTGTTCAGAGTAGCCTTTGCTTGGTGACAAGTGGAACATTAATCAAAACAGTTAATGATGGCATTTGACAAAATGTAATGTTTATTGCCATTCCATAATTGGTTGCTGTCTTGGGTTTTTATGTTGTAAAGCACTTTGCCTTGTTGTTTAAATATTCTATGCAAATAAACTTGTCAGAATCAACTGCAGTTATTAATGCAAATTCCTTCGTCATTCGTAAATTTATGTGGAAGTGAAATATTTTCTATATTTCTTTTGCTTCTGACCAATCACCACAATGCTGCTCTGTTGTTGTTGCTTATTTCACATCCTTTTCTGGTTAGTTAATGCTGGTTATAAACCCAATCTTCTTCAATTTCTGCCCACAAGTTTTGCTTGCTGTTGATTTCCACATATTTAAAAAAAATCTCTATTGCCAAAATAGCAAGAAGAGTCAAAAATAGAGCTTAAAAAAACGCGCAACTTTTTGAAAAAGATGCCACGAAATCAGTTATTTTAGGCCGGAACAATAACAAAAAAAACATCACAACATCCCAGAGGGACTGTTAAGAGGAAGGCAGTAACTCTGGAGATCCAGAGCTCAGGTGGGCGTCCGATGTTGTACTGATCCGATACACTTTGGGTGAAACTTAGACAGGACCAACATACAGAAGGTAACAGAATCAGCCATGGAGTCCACTATGTTGTCATTCATTTGCATTTCCTTTTCCATTTATATTGTTTGGTCAAATTATCGACAATGAAAAGTTTGCTTCACTTCACCTTCTGCATTTAAGCCTCCAACAGGACGCTAAACTAGCGGTTAGGGCTGAAACGATTCCTCGAATGATTCGAGTACCTCGATTACTAAAATTCCTCGAGGAAAATTTACCTGCCTCGAAGCTTCATTAATTTATGTTTTATTAGTTAGCGCACCGTGTTCCGGCCGGGACTTCATTTGCGTTGCGCGGAGCTCTCACTTCCGCCTCTGAGTTGTTGACAAAAGCTAAGTCTCAGCGGCATAAAGTCCAATCTTAAAGATTGGCCCGTGGGGATTTTATGGATTGATGATAATGCCCGACTTTTTATCGTTTTTGGGGAACCAATAAGCACCCTTAAAATGACTGGGGGAATGCCTGGAGTATGGCAGCATTTCTCCTCCGGGGCTGCTGGTTGAAAGCGAACGGCGGGAAGAGCGCTGAGGTGAGCGGATAGACTGAATAGCTGATGCTTTTCAGTCTATCCGTCTTCAGTCTATCAGTCTTCAGTCGGCTGAGTAGCTGATGCTTACCGTGTAAATGTAGCTTTACCGACGAACCGCACAATAAATTTCATATCCCGGTCTGAAGAAACGGGTGGCGGAGCGCATCGTACATGGCTGGTAGATGAGTTTCTGAGTGTGACCAGTGAAGGTGTCGTAAATATCCCGTATTGCTTCCCCCCGTGTTCGTCCCCCGGTCTAACGGTTCGTCAGTCCGCTGGTCTATTTCCTCCCCTCCATCTTACGTTCGTTCATTCGCCCTCTCCTCCCACTCCAGGCGGCATTTCCCGTATTTTCAAACCCAAAGCGTGACAGGTTAGGTGGCAAGGTGAGTTTAATTAATATATTAAATTCACTGAAGATCAATACATAAACTAAAAGCTGGATTGTAGACATTTTTATAAGCATATTTGTGAGCCTGCCTCTTTGTTATTAAATTCAATATAATTTCAGATTTTTCTATAACTTTTCTTCTGGTTAACTTAGAAAGTGAGCTATTATTGTTACAGGTTAGTTTTCTAAACTACAAAAAAAGCAACTGTTAGGGATGCTCAAATATGAAAAATTGGACTGATATTGATATCTGATAGTAACACCAGTATTATGCCAGATTTACCAATATTTCATTTTATAATTTTTTTTATCCGATTACTCGATTAATCGTAAGAATAATCGATAGATTACTCGATTACTAAAATATTCGTTTACAACAGCCCTACTAGCGGTTCCCAGTTTTTTTCAGGTGAAGCGAATATGTGCTAGTGTTGCTGCTGATGCTGCCGTCGTCCTCCAAGCTGCTGCTGCTTCTCTCCTCCTGGTTCCAGGTCAATATTGACTCAGGACTCAAAGCAACAGCCACTTTGTCAGGTACATGGAGGGGGTGTTGGGGGGGCTGAATGGCTATCTCCATAGAGTCAGGTGAAAACACAACAAGACCGGTCATCGTAGGACCCAAAGTTAGCTGACTTCAAGACAAGAAAAGCAGTAACAGTCCACTGACATCTCTACGCTCTACATCCACACAGTGCTTAACATTCACAACTCTTGAACTTTTCCGCATTTGATTACATGCTAACTGATGAAACTTGCCCTCCACATGGCTGATGAAAGCAGAGCTGCTCAAGCGCACCGACTCACAAACGACGAGCCAACAGTTTTCATCAGATACCTCCAGCATCCTTCCTGCTATAGCCAAATATTTTGTGCAAAGTATGAAGACGTTCCGTCTACATCAAACTTTCACATATAAAACCGTATTTGTCCACAAGTTAGCCATTAGTGACTGTTAGATTCGTTGACTCTGGACACATTTGCATGACTGGGACCAGCTTGTGAGGTCCAGTTCCATGCCAGTGCTTCATTTTGCATAGTACTGAGCTGTGAGCATGAAAACATAGGAGCTCTTTTGTGCTGACAGCAGAAGGTTAGCTGTAATCTGGTTGAACCCACTGCTGTCACCTAGTGAAGAACCAGGAAAACAGCTCCAAATATGTTCTGCAGAACATGGTTCGCTGTGACGGCATATTAGAGTTAAAAAAAAAAAAAAGAGTACATTTCCACCAAAAATTATTTAAATTTTGAGATTTCATCTTTTCTTACATTTTCAAACTCACATTTCCAACTTCAGAAGTAAAAAAAATCTTGCTTTTGAAACTCAGAAATGTTTTTTTTTTCAAGAAAATTTCTGATTATTTGAAATTTATTCTTAGTTTTTTTCTATTTACAACAGCCCTCTCTTTATTCTGCATTCACCTTCCTCATTCCTTCTATTGTTCATCTCAGATTGATTTTTCTGTCTACAAACGAGAATTTTATTGCGATATCTTCACCGTGTGTAACTACAACAAACAATAATAAAGAAAGCAGTGCACATTGTGGCACAGCCTCGCCTCTGACCTTTTTTGCCATTCCTTGATCAGACAAACTGTGCCAGCTCCGTCCAAGGCGTGTCAGGGTGTCATAAATCTCCAGAGGAAACGAACAAGAAGGAATCGGATCCAAGCCGTTAGCTTGCGCCGTCAAACACACACCTACGAGGAAGAGTTTGTGGCCAACAATGGTGTGATAAGACATCTCTTTACCCAGCAGAGCATTAGAAATGAGGCAGGAATGCAAACATTATCAGATGTTTGCTCTGCTCTCGTTAACGTCTGCATGAGAGTGTTCTGCTGAGCCTTTTCTGTGCAGTGTGCTGTAGTTTATGCACCAATGTTAATTCAGCACAGTTTTGGAATTTGTTTGCACTAACACTTCACTTGCAGTGTCTTGCAAATTCCCCCTTTCTTGTCATTGCGTTGGACCACTGTAATGCTCTTTTTGCTGGTCTAGGCTCCAAACGGATTGTCAAGATTCACATTTGAAAGGTATTTAGAATTCAAGAGAGGGACGTCTTCCCACATCTTGTAAATAAGTTGATATTGCCCCAGTTTCATAATTTCTATGCTGACTTCCAGTGGATTTTACAATTAGTTTTAAAGATTGGCAATTATGTAAAATAGACTTTTTGAGCTTTACATCATGTTAATCCCTCATCAAAAAAAATAATTGGAGGGTTGCTTTGATTCTTTCATGTATGTTTGAGAAATCCTTTAAACTCTCGTGGGAAGAATTCAGGGGCTTACTCTCACAAAGCTCCGCCCATTTCCTCAAAGCCCCACATATTTTTACAAAGTCCCGCCCAGGAGTTGCAAACTGTAGTCGAGCTTCCGCCTCACAGAGAACCCTTTCCATCTGACTCCACCCACTCAGCTCCTCCACACTAGTGACAGCAGCAATTAGCAAACATTTGGTGGAACTGGGCATATCGTTTTCAGAGCGGTTGTAAACAGCATAATGAGAAGCACTGATGACATACTGGTGGAAGTGTTTTTTAAAGAGACAGACATCAGTTTTAAGGCATCAAATTGCTAGATCAAATTTATTTTAAGTTAATTTTGATATATAGAGCATTGTTATAACTGAATGTAACATAGCTACTTGATTGTGCTATAAAATGGCACTACGTGCCTGGATAATACGTAATACTGCCCCTTTAAAGCTTTTGTTCTCACTATGGGGCCCCTGAACGGCCCGGCTCCTAATTATGTGGACAAATTTTTACTAAACACTTGTTTAGAATCTCCTGGTTGTTCCAAGTATTTGGCTAAAATCTAAGGCAGACAGGACCTTTCAGTCTGTGTCTACTAAACTGTGGAACAGTTTGTTCTAGCAGGTTCTTTTTTCAGACTCCTGGTGAATTTTCTTTAAAAAAAAAAAAGTTTTGTTCTCCCAACCTTTTATGTCAGGATTTTATTGTGCTTTTATGCTTGCGTTCATATTACGTAATCTTTACTGTGATTCATGTCTGTGAAAGGCGCTTCATAAATAAACTTCACTGACTAAACCTTTTCTCAACGTTCTCCCTGGCCTGTCTGCTCTCTTCATGGCGCTGTTTGTTCATTAACACTTTATTTACTTTATACTTTATTGATCCCTGAGGGGAAATTGCTTATTTGTTGACAATCTACTCCATTGAAAGTGTTAAACTATTAGCAAGTACAAATATGACTGTCAGTAATATAACATTTATAAAAATATACAAGTGTATATTCCTATACAAGTAATTTAAATAGGCCTAAATATATCATAACATAAAAAAAATGTTGGCCTTCACAGAACAGCTGGCTTTACTACTCAAGTGGATTCAGTGCAATAATTAGGAGATTTCTGCAGTGGTTTGTGTTTAGAGGTTTCAAAAAAAGCTAACAAAAACCAAATGCCTGCCATACTTTCCAGATTTAGTTTTAAATCTTTTTCACAACTGTTTGTCATTTTTCTTAACCTTTATGTTTCTGCTTCATTTTGTCAAAATATTCAAAAGGCAATTAATATTTTTGGCAAGGCACTAACTTTTCTCCTTCATGATTTAAACAACATATATACATATCACAAACTCACTCAGCAGAAAAAAATAAATAAAACACAAACATAGGTGGGTCCGATAACTCCACGCCTGGATGTCCTGTGTCTGTGTTTTTCTTTCTTTTCTTTTTTTATTTTGTTTTGTTTGTTTTCTTCCCTTGTCCGCTCATTCACGTGGTTTAAAAGTAATTACCTGCTCGGCTTCCTCTGCAATTAAACGGCGGGTTCACAGCTCCCTGATTAATGCAGGGCCACGCTCAGCCGCCATTAGCGGCCATGCAGGGCGGAATATTCTGGCCGAAACTGGGAAGGACAAACATACCTCTGCTGCAGCTCGTGTAACACAGAATTACACATTTGAACAACAACAAAAAAAAGTCAGAGCTTTTTTTTTTTTTTTAGCAATATATACAGTTTAAACCAGATATGTAACATTAACCTGTTTTTTTATGTTAGACATTAAAATGGTCCAATTTTTTATCCCTTAGGGTCAGCTAGGATCAATTGTCTACATTTGCTAAATAAATAATCTATTAGAACAACAGTGTGTATCAGTGTGAGGAGTAGATTTATGGAATAATGATGAGTTTTAAAAAGTACAAATATAAACCAGCTTAAAAAAAGTGTTTAAAAAGGAGTTTAAATGGGAAATATGTTGTATAAGATGAGTGTTTTAAAGACAAAAATGCTATTGGCAATATTAAAAATGTATAAATAATTGTACATTTAAGGATGAAAATGTGACATTTAAGTGTCATGTAATGCGGAAATAATTGAAGTTTATCTGGTGTCTGGAGATTTAAATGTTTATAAGTTGATGAGTATGAGAGGGGCAGGAAATCATAAGATCTTGTATTTCCTACCTGCTCCTTTTCAAACTAATAATGTAAAATTGCATGTCAATTGGGCAGGATAATTTGTTTTAATTCTTTTTTTTTTTTTTTTTTTTGTATTTTTATCTTTTGTCTGTTCAAAATAAATAAATACCCGAAAAATAAAAATACATTTTTGACAACTTTCTTCCAGGTTAAGAATGTTCACGGGCCCAACCGTGAAGTACGGCAGTGGCAGCATCATGTTGTGTCTTCAAAATGCAGACACCACATTTTGGTGTACTTCACAGATTCCATCATGAGGAAAAAATCTTATGTGGAAATATTGAAGCAACATCTCAAGACGTCAACCAGGAAATTAAAGTTTTATTTTTCTACCTGAACAATCTAAATTAGAAGAAATTCAAAATAAATGCCTTATTTTGACATTCAGCACACAGAATGATTTTATCCGACACAAAACAGGAAATGTTTACTCTGAATGTCAGGCAGTATCTAGGTAAAGTTTATGTCTTCTTATTTAGTGTATGTAAATATCTGGCTTTCAGTTGTAGAAGCTCTATAAAAAAATCCTCATGTTTGTTGTAAACAGAAAGATTTTTATTCAGGTGATGAAAAAATGAGTTTCATTTTGCTAGATTTCAGAGTTAGTTAGTTTTTGCTACTCAACAATAACCAAAACTTTTATGAAATCTGTATATCACTAAAGATCTAAAACACAGACAATGTTTTGGATCATTGATTGTTTATGAGGATTCAGTTGTTTTCAGTTACTCTGTTTAGGGAGTTTTTCTTTTATTTTGTGATGTTTGTACAAAAAATTATGATTGCCAACTTCCAACAAGTCTCTGGAGACGTTATAATAGCTGGATGTGAAAATCACTTGTTTCTGATATCTTTTTGCAGAACTCTCACAAATGATCAAATCACAAATTATTTTAATCTTAAAGCTTTAACTTTAGTTTCCAGTCAAATACCACAGTATTCTCTCTCATTTTTGCACAGATTTTAAATATGCTAAATATTGTGGAACTGTGGAGAACTTGTCATTAGACAGTATCTTACCTGCAGTCACAGACAGTTTGGTACTTTGAACACATGAGGAGCCGTGTGTGTGGCGTTCGCCACTGAAATATGAGGGGTTGGAACAAAGAAACACAACGTTACCCAAACAAACTGTACCCAGATCTTCACTGGTAGTTAACTAGCCTGAGGATATACCACAGAAATCAATATTATCTCCAGCTGTTTGCAATTTGAACAACATCTGCATCAAAGTAAACATCTTGACAGCTTCTTGGCAAGTTTAGGAGCATCAATGAAAGATTTATCTAAATTTATTACATAAAAAAAAACACACACACATTTAAGCGGAGAACGCTTGGAGTAGATGGCCAACAGTCACTCAATAATTCTTTAGTTTCACCAAAAATTAGTTGGATCAAGTTAAACTTTTACTTTGGCTGCACTTGCACAACAGCATGCTCCGCTCTCGTGCATCACATACGCATACAGTGCATTAAAAAATGTTTGCCCTCTTACAGACGTTGTCTTTTCTTCTGTTTCAGATTACTGTATTATTTTAAAAGCAGGTTAAGTTTGACTGCACACATGCAAAAAAGCCCTTTTGGATAATATTTTCATCTATTAAGGGGGTGAAAAAAATCTATCCAATCTAATTTCACACTATGTATTGTTTGTTACATCACTGTGGAGGACATTTGACACGCTGTCTTTATATGTATCTATGCAAACAAACAATTTGTGGGGTTGAGTGTTTATATCTTACATTCGGTCTCCGGTCTGACGTTCCTTTTCCTCATGTATGAAACACCAAGAAGGCCAAAAGTGAGTACCATTTCATGTGTCTTTCATACGCAAAGTATTTCAAATTGCAAGCAATTGAGTTTACAATTTAAAGCGCATGCAAATAAACCACATCACTATCAAATGATTGTTTTCATCCAATCACATTTCTGTTGACCTTAAAATTGCGCAAATTGGAATTAGAAAAATAAATTTGTGGAATGGAATGGAATTTTGAAAAAAAAAATGTTGATATAAAGTTTTGGTGTTGGAGTGAGGTGATTTTTCGGCTGTATAGAAACATTTGTTGCATCATACGAGACACGTGATCAACAACCGGCTGTTACTACTTTTTAGATTTTATATATTAACCATGCTTAGATGAAACTACTTTATCCCTCTATTCTTTTATGAAGTGTCACAGAGATGCTCCATAGACGACGGCGATGTGATTTCTATCAGAGAGATTTTAGCCACTTGACAGTGTTTGTAGTTGTTTTGAGAAGAATCATAAATTTACACAATTCCTCACCACATCAGAAAAACATTCATGTAGCCTGCGGATACAAAAACTGAACAGTGGAAGTGGAGCAGCTGGGCGATATGTACACATTGCTCTTCATACACATTTCTGCATAAAACACGACCACAAACTTCTGATCAATCACACAACATACCTCACTAAGCTCCAATGTCCAGCGTGTGACTTAGCTCAGCTGTAGCTTGGCTCCGCCCATTTTCGGTACTCAAGTTTCATTTTTGCAAACACTGCACACAGGGAAGCTCAATGTCAAGCTCGGTCTTCCCTGACATTCAGTAAAAAGCAAAATGAGTCAAAATGTTGCCTTCAATGAAGATGAGGTCAGTTGAATATCTCTTACCTCCATTTTTTTTCCCCTTTATTGCAGCGCATCACCATATGCGTATGATCCAGTACCAGCTGCGTTACAAAATGGAGGCCAACTGACAGCGGATTCAATTCATTTTTTTTTTTTTTTGATTGATTTTAGAATATTTTACATTCATTGATTTTACATTTCTTGGCACACCCGTAAAAGACTATAATGCATTTGTTCATCCAACCATGCAGATTTCCAGATGTAGTAACATTTATGTTCATATTCAGATGTTTAAGCTTTCAACAAAACTAGCGGCTTTACCATTCATCTCTGCTACACCACTAAACGTCTGAAACTGCGGGGAAAAAAATGTTAAATACTTCAGTTTTACTGAGCAGGATTTCTGTCCTTTAACTGTGTAATCACAAGTGTTTCGCTATTCTGTCACCCTTTAGAGTCACTGAATCTTAGTGGATTCCCTTCAACTTAATTTGAGTGCCTGATTCTACCACAAATGTTCTCTGGATTTTTTAAATTGAGATTAGATATCTTTTTTAAAATCCACAAACAGTAATTAGCAATATTGATAACTGTAAAAGGCTCATGTCTATTACATTTAATAAAGTGTAACAAGTATTACTACAACATAGAGGTTATTCTCGGAGGTACTTTTATAATGTATTACGTCTTTTACAGACTTCGTTGAAAGCATAGTGAAAATCTGTATCAGTCAATAGTGTGCCGTTATAAAGTTGTTTTACTTGTATTTTCACCTCCTTATTACAGATAATAAAACCTTCCACAAGCAAAATCTTTTCTCTCTTCCGACAACAGTCGGACACCCGTAGATTTTTATGCTGGCCATAAACGCAACAGCGACACAAAAGAAAAAAATGTGACAGTAGCAAAATGACCTTTAGTGTCAAGATTATTTTTTCAGTCAGCAATTTATTTGCCTTGTCTGTCAGACGCAGTAGCAGGTTATCTGTCAAGTCTATAAGCTCTTTTTATTTCTTTTTTGTTAACAGTTAATGTGTAACTGGAGTGCGAGGGGAATCAGCACATTTCCTTTTACCTCATATGCAGATCGATGTTGGCTTGGTTTTGCTAAATGGGATCTTTGTCAGGAGTGCGGCGCATCTCATGCAAAGCTGAGCAGAAACGAAGAGCTGAATCTACTGACGGAGTCATATTTTATTAAAATTGCCTTTAGCTTTGGCGGTTTTTTTGTCCCAAAAGGGCCTGAAATTACGAAACCCCTGTGATACAGACGCCCCATCGCTCCTCCGCAGCCACAGCTGTCACATTTTAATGATAAACTCCTATGTTTCCAGGAGTGAATAACCTGTTTTTACTGTAAACATGAACTTTGACGTCTGAGGGCTTCACGGGAGCTCTTCTGAATCCACTGTTCTTGTTTAAGTCAGCTTTTGAACAATTAAAAGTCTGGATCCATGCCACCTAATGTGAAACCAGAGTTATCTATTATTTCATGAGTAAAGAGAATAAACTTCACAGTCAGTTGACCGTAACTTCGGTCTTGTTACCCTGTGATTACTCAAGGTTTTAACAGTTTCCTTCTTCGCCGAGACAGAAGATGTGACTGTGTTCTGGTATTTTTAACGCCATGAGAAATCCGGCTGGTTACAGTAGAAAAGATATGAAATGCAACTGCTACGAAACCCCTGTGATACAGTCCCACAGTGGTTGAAACACAAAAAGTGTACAGAAGAGATTGCTTGCTTATTTTCTGAAAAGAACTGGGTTAAGATTTAAAAAAAAAAAAGCTCCCGTCATTTAACGGCTTGATGTGTTTAGAACCATTTACACACATCTACTTACTGCCATGTTGGCAACAAATTACAATGTTTTCTGTAAATTTTTTTTTAGAAATAACATTTCTGTAAAATATATCATTAAAACATCTGTTCAAAAATTAGTTAAAACTGCAGTTTGTGACTTTTATTAAAAAAAAATATCACTGGGGTGTGCTGTGGTGGCGCAGGGGTTAAGCACAGCCCATGAATGGAGGCCTTAGTCCTCGACGCGGCCGTCGCAGGTTTGATTGCTGGCCTAGCGACCTTTGCCGCATGTCTTCCCCCCTCTCTCATTACCAACTTTCCTGTCAATTAACTGTCAAATAAAGGCCACTAGAGCCAATAACAATGTATGTATGATATGAGACCAATAATCTGTGGAAAAAAAAATCGAGCTCCTCTGCCTTCTCCCACAAACAACCAATCAGAGAGCAAATGCTTTTGCTGAAACTTTTCCTCTCTCTTAATTTTCTCCAGAAGGAAAACAGCCCTATCTGGACTTTCCTTTATTATCTTTTTAAGTTTGTTGTGTTTTGTAAATTATTGCTTGTGTATTGTTTTTAAGTAATAGCTCCAGAAAGATGTTTCATTTGGTCTTCATCTTTACCTCTGACTTGAACTCAGAAACATGGGGACTGAAAGAAGCCATGTTTCTTTGTCTGCAAACTGGTCAAATGAATGCTGTATTATGCAAGTAGGAAGTGTGATTGGCTTTGTCGTGTTTTTTGTTTTTAAGGTTAGGAACTGGACCAAAAAGCAGACTTGAACTTGTGGGGGTATTAGGGATGAAGGTTTTGCACCAGGACACGGTCTTATATACTGAGGCAGGGGTAAAAAATGTCATTGGATGCAGGTGAGGAAATTAAGAACACTGGGAACAGTGGTGAAAAATAAACTCAAAGAAGCTGAAGTAAGACTCAAAGAAATTACAAACCAAGGGAGGAAGAACAATATGAATCTTAAAGAACATAGTCCAATGAATAAAACAAAACCCTTAAGACAAAGAAGAGAAATAAAATCATATGGCAACACCTGTTGAACAGTAATGAATGCACAGGAATGAATTAAATATGTTAAGATCTAATTAAATTAAATTAAAATCACACATTTTCATGTCAAAAGTAATTAAAATCATGGCAGCAACGAATGCAAACAGTTACATGAAATATATTCATATATCAGAGGAGACATTACTGTTTTATTCAGGCGTTGGAGCGACAAACGCCTTGTACTTGTGAGCAGCTACTTATGCAGCATTTTGGAGAAATTGTAGTCGGCAATTTTACATTAGAGTTATGGCTGCAACATGTTCGAATGACACAACTGTTTACAAACTGTGTGGGGCTGTGAGAGTTGCACATTTCCGTAAAAAAAAAAACCTTCATCCTCCTACTACTTCCTGTCGTCGTCTTTGTCGTTTTCCCCAGTAGTAACATCCAGTTGATTACATGACTCACATGATGTGAAAAAAGTGTCTCCATTGCAGGTTTACAAAATACATCTATTTCCATACGGTCATAAAAACCGCCTCATCCTCATTTAAAAAACTTTAGCAAAAAACTTGAGTTTTTTTTTAAATTGCTGTGTTTCCATTAATCAAATTTGTTGTTGTAATTTCAATTTGGGTAATTTTACGGTTAATGCAAACACAGCTGGTAAGGCAGTAGATTTTCTAAGTGTGTAAAACATTTAACAACAATGTGTCATCTCAGAATGGGTAACTAAAGCTGTAAATAAGACACTGATGATGCACTTATTTCAATTTTGGTTTAAAACCACTAATAGCTGTAGAGAACTGACTAGTCACTGTAATTTGTATTAATTACAGTGAGCAGCGTTACTGATGAGACATTAAAGTGATGTTTGAACATTTTGTGGTTGGGAAACCTGACGGATGTGTTCTCAGTCACCAAAATTTAAAACGATGGTCGTTACGAGGGTTTTTCAAGATTTCCCAGACGGTGGAGTAAATCTAAAACGATCTGCAGTAAGAAAAACAAATGTTCCAAGTCTCCTCCTCTCCTTTCCCTCCTCTCCCTCTCTCCCCACCTGTGGTGGACTCTGGCCGGCTGTCTCCACGCTCCTCTGCTCATCCCTAAAATTAATTCATCCGCACATCTCTGTCCCAAGAACACCACATTAACCCTGACCACAGGAGGCATCCTGATGGAAAAAATGTCCCTCTCTGAAACATCGGGTTGACCTTTCCACCTCATAATCTCTATTTTCCTCTCCGCCCCCCCATCCCTAGATGTCAAGTCCCCTCCCAGGTTTTACTCCATCTCTTAAAACCTTAAAACTCAAAAAAACTTGCAAAAGTTATTGCTGTGCTGCTATAAGTTGGTCATATCCCACCATAAACATCGGAGCTGTCGCTATGCGGTTGTGGTCAAGACGTGTTTTTAAAGGGACACGCCACATTGGCTGCTTTCTGGAGGACAGAGGAAGTGTAATTGGGGGCCGTTAGTGGTTGCCCTCGGCTGGTCAAGCAGGGACGGTTTGCAGATTGAGGCATGGTGACTGAACAGTCCCACACCTGGATCAGCGTCCCCTACCTGTCTGACTTCCTCACCACCTCAACCTCCCTGACCTTCATCACCCAACCTCTGCGGGACATTGCTGGACCCCCCACCCTGTTTCATTGCTCCTCTCACCAACACACACACACACACACACACACACACACACACGCACGCACGCACACACACACGCGCACACACACACACACACACACACACACGTTTGTGTTGCTATCTTTGTGGGGACATTCCATTGACTTCCATTCATTTCTACAGCCTAAACCTTACCTTTACCCTTTTCCTAACCATCACATACCTAACCCTAACCCTAACCAAAACTCAATTCATACCTTAGCCCTAACTCTGACCCCTGACCCAAAAACAGGGTTTCCCCTTGTGGGGACCAGGCTCCAGTCCCCACGAGGAGCGATTGGTCCCCACAATGTAGTATATGTCAGGAAAATCGTCCCCACAAGGTATTACAAACAAACGCACACACACACACACACACACACGCACACACACACACACACACACACACACACACACACAGACTACCTCCACCGCCATCTTTGGTTTCTACATTGTCCACAAACCTTGAGTCAGGGCCAATGCGACTGCAATCACATAAAAAAGTCTCTTTTATAACAGCTTTAAAACTCTGTCAGAACAATCTAAAGCCCATCACTTGACTCGCTGACCTGTGCCTCCTTGTTGCCAGCCAGAATTTGCTCCGATTCACCTTCAATTAAAGCTGCCTTATCACCAGCTCAGGATACTTTATAACAACTTTAACTCTCCTGGGTCTCTGAACATTTTTTTATTTTTATTGTATTTTTAGTGTAGTATCGGCTGTGTTGATTCAAATGGAGTAAATGAGCCAGGCTGTGTAATTTGGCTGTGTTCCTTCAACGTTTTCTGTGCCACTGGTTGTCATTTAAAAAGCCAATTTACATAATCATTGAGATCTGAATTTAAATCTTTTTTTATTATTATTGTTATTTGTGGTTAAA
This sequence comes from Poecilia mexicana, assembly GCF_051168715.1. Taxonomy (NCBI): domain Eukaryota; kingdom Metazoa; phylum Chordata; class Actinopteri; order Cyprinodontiformes; family Poeciliidae; genus Poecilia; species Poecilia mexicana. The sequence continues at coordinate 31,961,172 of NW_028263382.1, read as the reverse complement.
GTCCCTCTAAAATTAACTTTTTACTGTTATAGTGGAAAGTAAAAAAATGTTTTTTGGGGGGTTTTTTTAACACAAAGCATCTGATCTATCAATCTGCATATATGTGATGGAGAATTTAAAGTGTTTGATGTTTTAATGACTCCACAAACACACCCCCATAAATTGGGGCAAACATAAAAAAGATTCTGAGAATTACTGCTGTTACTTTTTGAAAAACCCTAGCTTGGGTTTTGTGTTTTATTTTTTCTTTCTAAAACATGTGAGCTTCGTTTCAACTACAAAATCTGCACAAATCCTTGTCTATGTTCTGCTAATGTCGAAAAAAAACACAATTTCACAATTGCGGTGATTCTATTAAATAAGAAATTAAATTAAATCATGTAAATAGGCATGTTCACGCAATGAATAATTTAAAAATTATAGCGGTTATCTGAGATACATTCATAACCCACTAGCGCTCATTATCTATCGTACAGAGACGTCAGCGTCTTATTCAGGCATTGGAGCGCCAAACACTCGGTTTCAGGAAGAAAAAAACATCACCCTCCTACTACTTCCCGTCGTCTTCTTCATCATTTTCGCCGGTAGTAATATCTGGCTGTTTATCCTGTGATTTTGAGTGATGCGAAAAAAAGCGTTTAGATACGACTGAAAAAAACACACACACACAAACACGCGCGCGCGCACACACACACACACGAAATGTCTTTTGTTCTGAGCTTTCATCAAAAACCAGAAGTGGTGGATCTAGAACCACCACTGAACAAAACATGAGTTAAACTGAGAAATCCAAATCAACTATGTCTACATATCTACAAGAAGACAAGTCAAATAAATAGTAAATGAAACTGATAAATCAAAGTTAGCTAAACTTTGATAGCTCCAGCTGAGTTAAGGCAAGATAAAATGGTCTAATGCTGAAATGATGCAAAACTAAGAAAAACAGCATATTTCTCTTTAACGATAGATAGATAGATAGATAGATAGATAGATAGATAGATAGATAGATAGATAGATAGACAGACAGACAGACAGACAGACAGACAGACAGATTTTTGTTAGCCTTTCATCTTGAATGAAGGTCTGTCAAAGTCTAGCTAAAAAAAAGCACACTAAACCTATATTTTATTTTAATATTGATAAGTGCCCCTTGTTGTTGGTTTAAAGCTAAGGTTTCATTTTGGAGAGCAGGATGCCTCTGCGGTTTCACAGTCGGTCTCATAAAGAGCTGCTTTGCTTTATTGCCCCGTTGCCCAATGTCACATGCCTTCAGTGCTGGGATATGATCCGAGATAAGGTAACAGAGTACTGAGACAAAGCATGCTCCCTCTGCTACCTGCCCAACTAAAACACTCAGAATGTGTTGAAAACTCTGAATTGTGGACAAAAATAACCCTAATCTACTGGGGATTATCATGAGTTTGTGTCGTTACTTTCTCTGCATATTTGGAGACAATGTCCGATTCCTTTTCTTTTTCCTTGGAAGTTATCAAAGTCACTCTGAATCATCAAGGGGCCCCTCACATACGCAGCTTTTATAAATCATATTTTCACGATAAGAAGATTACCTTACCCTTGACAGCAGCGCAAAGCAAAGGCAGTAAAGGAGCGGATTACGAGGTGATGGTCCATAAAGGGTTTGGCTCAGATAAGACTCTCTGTGTGAGGACCAGTGGAAATCTGTTCTTTTTTTTTTCTTTTCTCCTGAAGCTCGACATATTTAGGAGAACCTCTGAGTTCATATTCACATTTTATTTTTTATTTTTTATGTTACAAAGTAGGATTTAATCAGAAGCAAACTTCCTTTTTTGCTCACTGCTGTGTCCGAGCAGACAAGGTCATAAAAGTGTTGCGGCCCATGAAAGGCAACCATTTCCGACCTTTGACCTTGCTCCTTAGTCACGCAGGGATGACGGCCAAATCCCTTTCAACCTATGCATTATGTATCCATTTGAAAAAGTATCTTGGATATTAGATTTGTAAATGAAATCATCAAAATCGTGACGTTCCAAAAACAACAACAAAAGAACAAGTGACGGTTCCCGTTTTAAGCTCTTGACTCAACGCCTGCAGCCACAGTGAAATTCCTCCACTTTCTTAATCTTCGGAATGACCCCGTTAATGAGCCTAATGGCATATGAGTGATACCACACTCGAGTGCAACCGTGTGTGTATGGATGGGGGTAAGGAGGAGGAGTGGAGAGGGTGACCGCTTCGGCAACTTCCCGTAACACAAAGCAAACTTTCAGCAGTCGCTGTCTATGTGGAGGAAGCCATTAGAACAAACTGCTCTCAGGTGCAGCAAAGCAGACCGGGGGGCCATGGGCGTTTATGACCCACATCACCTCTAGGTGTCCTGTTGCGCAAGGACAAAATGGAGAGTGGACGCACATTCTTCATCCACATAGGACATTTCAAAATAGAAAGAGAAATCTCTCTCTCTTATTTTTGCCTTTTAGTGCTTTTTAATTTACAAGGAAGTAAACTATAAGTTCACTTAATATCACTTTTCCCCCCCAAATAATCTGAAAACTTGTGGGTCTTGGATTGAAATTCCTCGTTTGAAGAGGTAAGTGACGTAAAAGGTAAAACCTAGAAGGAGTTTGGTCGCCCTCTTGTGGTTGATATGTGGAATAGCAGAGCCGAAAACAATCTAAAGAACTTTGAAGTATTTGAGCATTTTCATATTTCATTCTGGAGAAAATTTTCTTCATTCAGTCTTTTGAACACAGAAATATTCTATGACTAAACAATTTTTTTGTAGCTTTTGCTGTATCACCATGTTGTTGGGATGTGCATCTGTGTTTTACATCATCTCTGCAGCTGTGTATTGTACGGCTGCATATTATGGAAGAAGATTAGGATTAGAGCCAGTGGAGGGAAAAAAAGAAGAATTCAGACTTTTGATCTCAGAAGATTAATGTCAGAATTCTGAGATTAAATTTAAAATTGAAAGGGAGCTGGGTGAACCATGGGACTGTTCTTGTTCATTTATATCACTTTGTTTTGTTTTTGTAATGTCTTCGTCATTCTTTGCGGTCAAAGTAGAAAAAGAGGACACATTGTATTGTTGATGCTTCAATTTTTCATGACTGATCCCCCAATAAAAGATTTTGATAAGAACATTTAACACATAAAATAATAATTCTTTATATTTTCAGTGGACCTGATCCTCTTCTGTAGCATGTAGTTCTGTACTGCTCAAAGTCAATACTGCCAGTAATGCTAACATCTTAGCAAGCTAAGAAACATCCTTTATGACATCTAGATTGTAGAAAAATCTAGATTTGAAAAAGTATCTTGGATATCAGATTTCCACTCTTGTTTTTTTCAAGTTGTTCATTTTAAAAGTTTATCCATTACATCTGTCTGTGTCCTGTGTTCTGTTGTAGGCCAAGTATCTCCTTATGGCCAGAAATAAAACTGTCGTTCATATTCAACTGCGCAGTTTCCAGAACAATAACAACTGGAGGCATAAACAAAGGTATTTTCAGCCCAGTGGATATGTAATCACATTTAGATTTATGTGAATCTGTGTGAGTAACAGCTGTGCAACATTCCTGCAACATGCTTTCATGGTGCAGCTTCCTACAGAGGGATTCCTCACGGTATTTAGGGAACGCGGTTTTAATCTGCTAGATAGGTCGCGTTTCGTGCATACAGGTGCACAGCGAGAAGCATTGCACAGCTGAACCGTCGTCGGTTTCCAACGGGAATTTCCTGCTGTGAGGATACAAATTAACCGCTGTGAGGAAGGTCTGTGCAGCTTCCAGCTTTTCTATCTTTTCTTTGGAGGTGTTCTGTATCAGCAGCTCAGGCACAATACATGGAGAAGCTGGTTGCGTCAACACAGTTTTATAATACAGACAGGATTTAATTTACTTTTGTGTGACCTTCAGCCATTTTAATTCTGAACTAGTACCATTTAAAAATATATATATATATTGCTTAAAAATTGCAATATTTCTTACCAGTCATCTCAGAAAGTGGATTGGTAGATTCATTACACACAAAGTAAAATATTTCAAGCAGTTTTAATGATTATGGCATATAGGTAAAGAAAACCGAAAACATTCAGTGTCTCAGAAGGTTGGAATATTACATGAGACCAATCAAAAACAGACCGGGAATTCAATACTTGTAGCCAATGTCTAGCGTTCCTCTGTGTGGATGGGTTTCGCTTGACAATCCTCTCAAGACTGCGGTTTTCCCTGTTCCTTCTTCCTTATACTCAGTTGACTGTTGCTGAGATCCAGAACTCTGAAACAACCACCTTCCTCATGAACTGTTTCAAAACCTGCATTCCCATTAGAAATGTGCACAAAACTTTCTTGACATTCTGCTAATGTCAACAAAAAAAACCCATAATTTTGTAATTAGGTTGTTTACATTAAATTAGATATGCAATAAAATCACCTGTGAATAAGTTTGTTCACACAATAAGTCATTAAAAACATGCTGAGCCATCATCTGTCAACTACTTCCTGTCCTCTTCTTCTTTGTGGTTTGTGCCAGTGGCAACATCCGGTTGTATATCATGTGACTCGGGTGACGTGAAAAGAAGTGTTTCCATTGCGATTTTACTAATTTCGACAGTCGTGAAACCCACCTCATCCTATTTTTATTGAAATGCTTGAGGTATTTTTTTCTTTTTTTTCTCAAAATTAGTGTGTTCCCATTAGGCAATTTATTTTTTGTAATTTCAATTTGCACAATTATATGGTCAAGTTGATTTCCAGTTAACGACGACAGTCTTCCCCATTTTTCTATCCGGCTGATCTAGAGTGAGAGACAGATTGAAGTCTTTGCAGATGTTTTGAGTTAATTAGCTGATTATGATGCCATGAGTTTCCATTAACAACCTTTTACAATATTTTAATTTTCCAACATACTAAATGTTGGGTTTTCTCTATCTGTAAGCCATAATCGTCAAAATTACAGAAAAATCAGGGCTTGGAATCCATCCCTCTATGTGTGATGATTGTTAGAAATATCCCACTGCTTGTTTGTTTTTTATAACATGCTTTAAAAATAGAATAAATCCTGTGAAAATGAACAATTTAAAGGCAGATTTTGCAAGCCTACAGGGTCATATTTCAGTTTCCAAACATCTTTGTGCAATGAATTATCACAAACTGTAAAAGACTGCGTGCTAGCTTGCACTAATTCCGGATGTCTCGTCAATTGAATCTTCCTCGGTCAGAAGGAATAGGCATGCAGCTCAGAATTTTTCTATTGATGGATTTTAATGCCACTGAACCACAGAAGTACAGGAAAGAAGCGATGACTTACTGGTATAGATGAAAGTCGAACTACTAGAAAAAAAACGAACAGATGCACCATGGGTAACGAACAGATGCACTATGGGTATTGTAGTGCTAAAACGAACAGGTGGACTTTTAACAGCCGCCCCTGTATTTGCAAACAAATACACTCATACAAAGTCCACTAGGTAGAAGAAGGGTCCAAATCTTCAGGCACTTCCGGGAGCTCCACCAGTTTGGTTACCGGGCGAATGTAGATGCTGTCCTTGACCTTCACCTCAGCAGCTCGAACAACGCCATCCGTCCCAGGGAAAACCTTGGTGATGGTCCCGACGGGCCACAGTCCTCGGGGAAGGTTGGAATCAACAATCATCACAATTTGTCCCACAGCAGTATTATCAGTAGATTTCCTCCATTTCTGTCGTAACTGAAGTCCTGGAAGGTAGTCCTGGATGAAGCGTTTCCAAAAATGGTCACTGACGACCTGACTGTGTTGCCATCTTCTCTTGGACAGGGCATCATGAGGACCATACACTGCTTGTGGTAATCCTGCATCCCGCCGCCCCATTAACAGAAGGTTTGGTGTAATGGGGTCCAGGTCAGCCACGTCAGAGGAGGCATAACCGAGAGGTTTAGAGTTAAGGATGCCTTCAACCTCTATGAGAGCTGTTAGAAGTACTTCCTCTGCCACAATTTGGTCTTTCAGGACAACTTGTAAAGCTGATTTGACTGACCTGATTTCCCTCTCCCAGGCTCCCCCAAAGTGAGGAGCATGCGGCGGGTTGAAGTTAAAATTGATGGTCTGTTTGGCCAACTGTTGCTGCAACACTGGGGCCATGTTTTCAAAGGCACTCTGCAGTTCTTTATGGCCTCCCCTGAAATTGGTGCCTCTGTCAGACCACAACTCGTATGGCTTTCCCCGGCGAGCAATAAACCTGCGTAATGACATCAGGAAAGAGTCAGTGTCGAGGCTAGGGAGGAGATCCAAGTGAACACATCGAGTGGTCAGACATTTGTAGATGATCCCCCAGCGTTTCTCTCTTCGACGTCCAATCTTAACTAGGTACGGTCCAAAACAGTCTACGCCTGTAGACCAGAATGGGGGTTTGTAGAGTCTCAAACGAGCTGAGGGAAGGTCAGCCATCTTTGGTGTGGAAGGTGAGGCGCGCCATCTCCTACAGTCTACGCACTGGTACTGGTGTTTCTTAATGGCCTGTCGACCTCTGAGGATCCAATAGGTGCGTCGTATCTCTGCATAGAGTCTCTCTGCACCTGGGTGAAGCAGTTGAGCGTCGTAGTGCTTTATGATGAGACGAGTCAGAGGATGATCAGGAGCTAACACAACTGGATGGATGCTGTCAGGGTATACATCTATAGCTTGGCGCAGGCGGCCTCCAACTCTGATCAGTCCACTGAGGCTGTCATACTCAGGGGAAAGAGCACTAAGGCGACTGCTGGGGCGCACAGTGTCACCTGCTTGGAGGGCTTGGACCTCTTCTGGGAAGCTGTCCTTCTGTGCAGAGCGAAGCAACTGAGTCTCTGCTTCTTGACGCTCGGCAGCAGTGAATGAGGTGGCAGCCGCCCCATGCAGGGATTGGTGGGTGGCCAGAACCAGGTCCTCTAACGATGTGCTCTGTGTAGGATCTGGCAGACTTTGAGATATAGATGTGAAGCTACAGAAAGCGGTCTTTCTGAGTTCTTCATTACCACAATCTGGGAACTCTGTCGGGGGTTTCGGCCAGGTGTCAGGAGCCTGTGTGAGGAAGTGGGGGCCCTGTGACCAGCGGCTGGAGATGGTAAGCTCTAACAGCGATTTCCCTCTTGTGATGTCATCAGCTGGATTTTCATCAGAGTTCACATACCCCCACTGCTCTGAGGAGGTCAACTCCTGTATTTCACAAATCCGAGTCCCAACAAAAACTTTGTACCTGCAGGAGCTGGACTGGATCCACTGTAGCACTGTAGTAGAATCCGTCCACAGATAGACAGAGTGCAGGGGTAATGAGAGTTCAGTTTGGAGCACTTTGGCTAGTTGGGCTCCTGTCAACGCAGCACACAGCTCCAGTCGGGGAATCGACACCTGTTTGCGGGGTGCAACCCTTGAGCGTGCCATGATGAAAGAAGTGGAGATGTGCGTCTGTTGCTCTGTGACTCTCAGATAGGCAACAGCTCCATAGGATTTCTCAGAGGCGTCACAGAAGATGTGAACCTCGTTTGAGGTACCACTGATGCTGTGAGGACTGTAGCAGCGAGGGATGATGATGTGTTGGAGATTAGACAGGTCTTCTTCCCATTCGAGCCACCACTGAAGCAGACTTCCTTCTATGGGCTCGTCCCATCCTCTCTCTTTAATCCACAGGGCCTGTACAATGAGCTTTGCTCTTGTGGTGTAAGGGCAGATATAACCTAGTGGGTCATACTGACTGGCTAGCACCTTATAAATATTGCGCAACGTGACAGTCGTGTAAGACACTGGGCGATGCTTGTATCCCAGGACATCAGTTGGGCAGTGCCAGCTGAGACCCAATGTTGACTCCTGTGGATCAAGGCTTTTGAAGTTCAACCACAGTTCACAGCTTTCTGACCTGGCTATGCTGGGCAGATGGGCAACCACCTCAGGTAGGTTGCTGGCCCACTGTCTTATCTCAAATCCACCTTGGAAGAGTAACTCCCTCATCCTGTCAATGAGCAACTTGGCCTCCTGTGGGTCAGAAAGGGACTGCAGGCAGTTGTCCACATAAAAGGCTGTATGGACAGATTTATAGATGTCCTCATGAGTGTCTTGGTGCTCCTTCACATGTCTCTGAAGGGCAAATGTAGCACAACAAGGGCTACACGTTGTTCCAAAAGGTAAGACTCTCCACTCATATACATCTGGGAGCCTCTCTGTTTCACCATCTCTCCACAGGAACCGTAGCAGAGGACAGTCTTCAGGGAGCAGGCGGATCTGGTGAAACATGGCCTTTATGTCTCCGCTCACTGCCACAGGATACTGACGGAAGCGGAGGAGTACACCCAGTAGTGTAGGCCCCAGTGGAGGGCCTGGCAGGAGGTAGTTATTGAGGACGGTGCCCTGGAACTCATATGAGCAATTGAAGACCACCCAAGCCTTGTTGTTATGATGTACCATATGGTGTGGCACGTACCAAGATTCAGTAGAACTGTGAATCTCTTCTGGGGTAAGCTTCACCACGTAACCAGAATCAACCAACTTCTTAATCTCCTGGTTGTATGTGAGTGCCAGGTCCGGATGTTTAATCAGCTTCCGCTCTGTGGACCTCAGCAGGCCTTTAACGACTTCTGGAGGGACGTGCATCTGAGGGAAGTCCTTCTTCCTCAGCAGGGGGGTGGCATATCTCTCCACACCATCCACTGGAATCCTGATGGTCTTAGCCTCTAACATGGCTATGGCTTCTCTGTCCTCCTTCGAGCGTGTGACCTCTTTCTCAGGTCTATGTATGGGAGCGTCCAGTTGCCACAGACGTTGAACATCCTGATGCAAAGCCTCAGCAGGAGAAAGGCATGATATATTCAGGCAGTGCATCTCTCCCTGCTGTGTAGGCATACTACTGCTTGGACCTTGGATGGCCCACCCCAGCTTAGTGCAAACAGCGACAGGTCCACGGGCTGGGCCACGCCTGACTGGACAGACGGGAGTTATGAGGTGAGCATTGTCTGAACCGATTAACACTAGAGGCTGTATATGGTTGAATCCCTCTAGCTGCACTTGCTGTAAGTGGTGATACTTCTCCTTTAAGAGCTCCACTGGACACGACTGTTCAGCTAGGCTGAGCTGTTGAGCAGTAAAGGCATGTGTTATTTTATAACGCAGTTTTGGTTGGGCCTTCGGGGATACTTGGAATGAGACGTAGCCTCCCTTTATCTGGATCACATCTTGACGGATGGTACGCAGAGATAGAGTTTCCTCCTCTGGTGATAAGCCTAATAACTTAACAGCAGCTGGGAGTATGATGGTTTTCTCTGAGCCATCATCAAGGAGAGCATATGTGTCTAGAGATTTCCTCTGATGATGTAACTGGATGGGCACAACCTTCAGCATTACACGGCCAGAGTGACTGACAGGATCCAGAAATACTCTGCTGGTACTCACTGTTAGGATGTTAGGGTCCCGCCTTCTAGCATCAGCCAGGTCATGAAGCACTAATAAGTGCTGTTCTCCACAGGTGGTGCATGGCTTCTTCAGAGTGCACTGTTCTGGAGTGTGTTTACGGCCGCATCGCCAGCATTTTGATTTATCCTTTAGCCAAGTGGCGACAGCTGTGAGGTCTAGCTTCTTGAAGTTTACACAGCCACTGAGGTAGTGTTCTGTTCCTTCACAGTATGGGCAATATGGCTTAAACTTCTGTTTCTTCTTGGAAGGGGAAGAAGGACTAACAGCTTGAGCCTTGGTGTCTGTCTTTGGCTGTATTTGAGCAGGATCGGAGCCATAATATATGGATGCGGACTTACTCTGTGCTTTAGACCCTGCAGGCGCTCTGAAGTTACTTCTCTCTGATCGTAGTCTGTCTGATGACTGTGACTGAGTGGCTTGCCTGGATAGCTGAAGAACTTGGGACTTGCGCTCGAGCCATTCAGAGAGGTCATACATGTTGTATGTGCGGCTGCTGCCAGTGCGTATAATGCCACGTGTGATGCAGTACTCAATGAAACTGTCTCTGTAACTTGGAGGAAGTTTGGTTAGTAACCTGTCTACATGTGAACCACACTGGAGCTCACTGGCTGCTACATCATCCATAGTACTGAGGAGACCTACAAGGCTAGACACTGCCAAGGAGAAATCTTCAAAGGCTTGAGGATCACCGGCCTTAATAGGAGAGCAGTTGAGGATAGTACTGAGTTCGCTCTGGATTAACTGTCGAGGCTGTCCATATCTCAGCTCCAATGCTCGAATTGCACTAGTGTAGGGAGTGCGGTCATGAATAAAGCGCCTGGCGACTTGTAGAGCACATGGATGCTCTAAATGATCCAGCAGGATGTGATATTTATATTCCTCTGTGAGGTGTGCATGAGGCCCTAGTAGGCTGTCCAATCCTTTCTTCAATAGTGCAAATTCACTCTCTCGGCCAGATTTGAATGTTACCAGTCTAGGCTTTGGGATGCCATATGATGAGGCCACAATCATCTCCATCAGATTTGGCTGGCTGACTTCCGCTGTCGAAGTTAGGGGGGCTGATGCCTGGTATGCAACTGAAGGTGATGGGTAGGTAGCAGAGTAATGGCTGGGAAAATCAGCAGGTGGAGCTGCATGATGCTGGTTGTAGTTCTGCTGTGCTGCTGCTCCCTGTGGTGGCTGATACAGAGGTGTAGCAGAGCCTGCAGAGAGGTTATATGATGGTGCAGAGTGTACGTGGTTGGTGCTGCTTGGTAGCTGCAGATGTTGGTATCTCTGACTGTGTAGAGACTCAGCCTGATGCGGTTCGAGCTTCCCAAGCTGCATGGATTGTGATACTTGAATGTCAGGTTGTAGAGCAGGCTGTATCACATGTCTCACTCTAGGAGGTGGAGCTGGTAATGATGCTGGCTGGATTCCTGGATAAACCAGAGGACCTCTCGGCTATGGAACAGGTGAAGGTACAGACTGACCTACTGGCTGGAAGGCCGTGTTCATCCAAGGCTGGGACACAGGTGGTGGATGGAACATAGTCTGAGGTGCTGCAAGTACATCTGGTTGTGGAACTGGCTGATTACTGGAGTCTGAAGACAGTGGAGCTGGCCATAGTGCTGTCTGTAACGTGGGGCTTGCCTTTAGAGATGATAAGGATGCAGCAGGTTCTACTGGTCTTAGTAGGTTCACAGGTGTTCTGTTATCCTGCCTTGTTGGTGCCATGGTGTTCGACTGATCCCTGGTGTGACTGATGTGTATACCCACACTTCGAGGCTGTGGTAGGAACGCAGGAAGGGATTCTGCTCTATCACGTTGCTGAGTGTGACCGTGTGGCAGGAGAGGGCTGCATGACTTACATGTTCGCTCCAGTTGCTCCACGCGCTTGGTTAATGCACCACTGGTCTCCTTCATGGTGACTTGCATCTCATTCATCGTTTCTAAAACTCTGCTCCATACTGCCTCCATCTTGTCCCATCTTTGCTTCTTATCCTTATCGGGTTCGTCTGAGCCGCTGCTTGTTGATGACTCTGACTCCTCTGGATCAGGTAGGTCATGCTCATATTCCGCCAGATGTCCCGGAAGCTTCCTGCTCCTGCGTGGACGGGGACTATGCTTGTGACTTTCCTCTTGAGAAGTGTTGTCTTGTAAAGTCGCCATGTTGTTGATTCAACCAACGAGATCCGGCTCGAAGGACCACTTGTAAAAGACTGCGTGCTAGCTTGCACTAATTCCGGATGTCTCGTCAATTGAATCTTCCTCGGTCAGAAGGAATAGGCATGCAGCTCAGAATTTTTCTATTGATGGATTTTAATGCCACTGAACCACAGAAGTACAGGAAAGAAGCGATGACTTACTGGTATAGATGAAAGTCGAACTACTAGAAAAAAAACGAACAGATGCACCATGGGTAACGAACAGATGCACTATGGGTATTGTAGTGCTAAAACGAACAGGTGGACTTTTAACACAAACAGTACAAAAAAAAATCACATACACACTTCAACCTACACACGAAATCATGGCCCAGTTGGTGCAATCAATACACAAACACTGCACTTCTTTTTTTCTTCTTTTCTCCCAACATCCCTCATGTTTGAGCCTGAGTCATGTGCCTCCTTGTTATGTCGGTGTTAAGTCCGCCCACTGGTCATCTCGCAGTCTATGAGGCATCTGCAGAGCGCAAACATCCACCGTATCAATGGGAGCTTCATGCCGAACCAAAGGAGGATGGGATTTTAAGGCTTTGAACCGTTTGGGTTTTAAATGTTTTGTAAATCAAACCAGAGAGAAGCTTAACATGGAGAGATTCATGAATAGATTAGTCACAAAAACAGAATCTTTATGTGGCATTTAGAGTTATTATTTCCTCAGATGTAACAAGTTAAACAATTGGGTTTTTTTGTCAATTAAATGATTAAGTTTTTTTTTTTTAAACCCACCTCAGGAGGGTGTTTTTGCGTGAATGTGTCTTTAATTTGACAGCAGGCCGGGTTGGTCATCGCCTCCCAGTCAATTATCTGTGCATCTACATGTGAATGTGTTCTGGCCATAAATTACAGCGATGTGTGGGAAGATGGGCGAAGGCGGCCAGAGGCTATGAAAGAGAACGCAGGCAGGTATGTGGGGGACGGAGGTGCTAATGGAAAAAAAAAAAAAGAAAAAAGAAATAAAAATAAAGAGCACAATGCAGCGCTGTGAGTTTGGCAGAGAAGCAGACAGGATTCTGACGCATTCAAGTCTGAGTTAACGCGAGGCCAGCAGGATGCAACTTGTCTGTGAGGCAGACGAGCTTTGATTCATGATTCAGTCCTGATTGCATGTTTTATTTATTTATTTATTTTTTATTATTCTGATTGTAAAACACCAAAGTGTCTAAGTGTCCATTTTAAAAGACGAATAGAGTCTGATCAGAGGGAAAATACGTAAGAAAGACTAAAGACTTATGCACAGTGGCCTAAAGTTTTCGCAAATGAGATGTTTGAACAAGCACGTTCAAATTAGAAGTACAGAACGTTCAGCACAATTCTAAATGGGAAAACGTCATGAACACTTGGGAAAAACACAAACTGAGCTTTTGTTTTAATAACTGGTGTTCTCGTTTCTATTTGGAGCATCTGTGTAGTATCTATCAAAAAGGTAGCAAAGCAATACAAAGAGGGATTATTAATTTTGTTACAGAAATTTGTATATTTTTACATCTTAATAAAAGTTGCATGTTGAAAACGGTCAAACATGTCGGTGTAGCGTAAATGTTTGCTTCTGTAGCCATGAATCCTGGCCTCAAATCGTAAATCCTAAAGTCAGTCTGTTTGTGATGTAAAGCTCAAACACAACTGTGATCTGTAAATTGGACAATGATCTAAAGCACAACAGCACAGTTCACTTCTAAATGTGAAAAAAAAAAACATGACTTTTTTGCACTGAACTTTCCCACTGAGCTCCTCCAGACTAGCGGCAGCAGCAATTAGTACTGGGTGGAACTTTGCGTCTGCTGAGCTCATCATACGAACTACTCCTCAGTCCGACGCTCCTCAGAACGGTTGTGAAGGGCATAATGAGGAGCACTGGAGTAGGCACTTCTTAAAGAGAAAGAGCCCTAATTTTAAAGTGTCAAATTCCAAAGTCAAATTGTTTTTAAGTCATTTTTGATACATACAGCCACTGAAGGTAACATACTTACTTTATTGCGCTATGAAATGCCACTAAGTGTCTGGAAAACACATAACACTGCCCCTTTAACTCTGATGGAGAGGCTGCTGCATGCCTTTAAACAAGAAGTTCATGATGGAAAACAGTTCAGTGTGGCTGAATTAAACCAATTTTCCGTTTAAAAATATTCCACGGCATTATAAAAACGTCATTTTCATAAATGCGTGGCAACAGTCGTCGCTGCAAAGGGTGGCACAACTAGCTGTCAGACTTGGGGAGCAATAATGGATTTACTGAAGGCCACAATGATTTTCATTTTTTTTCTACCAATCAATAAAATCATTATTGACTCATAGAAACATGCATTTTGCATCTTGTCTTGTGCTTACAATGAGAAATGTGTGAGAAAACAGCAAAAACACAACCGGCTCTGTGTGCGTGTGTATGTGTGTGTATAAAAATAGGAATTTCAGTCAGGACTGCGTATTAAGATCGTGTTCCCCAGTGTGGCTTTATGTCTGCCAACATCTCTGGTTTCAAACTTTGTAACAGGAGAAAATCATGGCAGTGCAAGAGGCTAAGTACTACAGTTAACCCCCAGAGTATCTCATTTCATCCACTTTGACCTCAGTCTGTGTCTAGAAATTATTCATTAATCCCCTTTAATTTATCTGCTTTCTCAGCTCTGTTGACTCTGTGAACTATTGTTTCCACAGATTCCCAGCTGGGCAGCAAGTAAATGTATCGAAACTAATAGAAAAGTGCCAGCATGCATGTTGTCCCTGTGTCAATAAAAAGTATTCAGTGTGTGTTATGGTAGGTTGAATTATGTTCAACAACTGAATAAGACGCTTCCCGTTTTATTATTTTTCTAGGCATGAACAGTTTACTCATGTCATCAAGTACGTCTTGACACTGACACATGACCTGACCGCTTAACGGCTTAGTTTTATCGTCCGACACGGTTTGTGTGCAAACATGAATCATGAGCACACACGTTTCCACGCCAACAGTAGCTCCGTCACTGAACGTAGGTATGCATATCAGCGCAATTAGCCGTTGTAGTGAAGTAAACATAAACAGATGTAATTTGTGCCGCATTAGTTTAGGAGCAAAACGATTATATGAAGAATGAAATGATTCAATAAGACATATTGGCGTATAATCACCGCTGACTGGTAAATTATGTAATTCTTTAAATAAACTCAGGATTAGTTTTAAAAAATATATATGTTTTTACAGATTTTGCAAAAGTAAATCATCTATTATCAGTACTGCAACCTCCATTAAACCAGAAATTCAAAATACTTTATATGAATTTGAAATATATTTGGCAGTTGAATTAAACCTGCAGTACATCAATTTATAATAAATATGTTTGTTACATTTTTGGTAAAACTGTCACCTTGTTGTGATAGTAAAATATGAGGTCAATAATCTGTGAAAAGTTCAATCTCCTCCACCTCCTCCCTGTTCTGCTACTGATGTCTGAAGAAATGCATCACTCCCAGTTAAAAACAACCAATCAGTCAGGAGGAGGGGCTTAGTGCTGTCAGTAGACCTCATGTACTCGCTGCTAAATGTGCTAATGGTGGAGAAACAACTTGCCTTTACAGAAAAACCATTTATCTGGCTATGCTAACTAGATTGAGCATTCATAACAGGCGATGCTAGCTGCAGTGCCACACGAGGTTGTGATGGACAATGCTGATTATTTTTTTCTAGTTGGCACTGGTAGCACTGTGATTTTTTTCACCGTGCCTGACCCCATCCCATACTGTCACAACATAGTGACAGTTTCAACATATAAGGGAGAAAAAAAAATTCTATAGACGTTACACACTGCAGCTTTAACTTTGAGTCATGCCTCAAGCACCAATTCTTCACAAAAATGAGTGAAAAATTGGCTAAATGTCCACATTTTGTCAGCTATACAGGTTAACAGTGCAACTCTACAGCCCCTGGTGTCACAGTTACATGGCTAATGCTCCTCATCTCAGAGTGGACATCTGACACAAAGGTCCATAGCGACTAGCTATGGAGCTTTTCCCATTTATTCACAGTAAACACAATAATCAGTTGCTACAGGCACGCTGTTGAGCCCTGCAGCTTTCATAGATGAATGCTAAAGCCTTAAATAGAGTGTTGTTTTGTGATCCAGTTAGCTAACACTGCATGATGTGCTCTGTTGTTTCATTCTATTGCTTTTATTGTTTTGCTTGATGTCTCTTGGTTTTCTGAATTTTCTTGTAGCTTAAACAACATTCAATAAAAGTGTGTTTTAATACTCCTAATTCCAGAAACTGCCCTTAAATTGCCATTAGTTTGATCTTATTAGATGACTTACATACCCCAGAGGTGCTTGCTATTTTGAGCATTCCACAAAATTCTGGTAAAATCTTCTGCTTTGTCACAGCTTACTACTTCAGCCTACTTCAATAAAGAAACTCCATTCATCTTTAAAACAAATCACAAGACTTTAAACTATGTTCAAATGTCTCCACTTCTTGTTCTTGATATTTCTTACGACTTTTCCACAATCGCGATTTAAGTTTTATGCAGATTTTTGGGACGTTTTTAGGTTTAAAATGTAATCCTATGGTGGAATTCTCTAACTGTTGTCAGTTATTAGAGTGTACACTCTACAATTTCAACAAGCATGAACTTTTCATACTTAAATAGCACATTTTTACAAGACAAAATGCCAGAGAATATTGCCTACTAGCATAAGCCAAAGTTAATTTTAGCCACAAAGCTTAAGAAAGTAAAACTCACCTTCATGTGCTTTATGCTCTCTCTTTAATATATTTATGTAATGCTATGGTGATGTATTGTCTCAATGTTTGTATCCCCCTGGCAGTCATTATACCACTTCTGTGTTTGTACTGCTATGTATTCTGTTTCTCAATAAAGATAAAACAAAAACCAAAAAAACTTGGTCTTAAACTGACAATCACTTTGAACTGTCAAAATAAGAGCAACACATATCCTACAAAATAAAATCCTTCACATTTTTCACAGCACGTAACTGCTGTTTTGAGCATTATATAACTGGTTCAACCCAACCACTGTTACACATGGGATTAGTGTGACCCTTTAAAATGAAGTTTACTTGAAAATTTCAAAATAAACGCCTCAGTTATCCTCCCAGGTTAGTGCACTGTGGTGCACTAATATTATCTCTTTCCATAAAATAAGTATTTTAGCTATTTCTTTCTCCCAGGTTAGTGCAGATAACCTTCAGATAAATTCCTGCTTCAAAATACTTTTTTTCACAAATATTACATTGATACAAACGTATTATCTTGCTTTTACTATGAAGCAGTAACTAATCAGTATATTTGGCACCACCAGGAAATGTTTGGATTTTCTGAAACAATTTATCTAATTTGCCAGTTTACAAATGTAACAATAGAAGAGTTATCTTCTAAAAAGTTTTTTTGTTATGTTATTAACCATGGCATTATGGCTTTAGCACAAAGAAAGGCAACGACAAACTAAAAGTCAACAATGATTTTTTTATTTTATCCGGTTTATACAGTTTTGGTTCTGTAGCAACCTACTGGATAAATCTAATGAAGTGCAATTGTACTCAAGCCAGTTACAGTTGAGAGCAATGACAGGCACAAGTTTTGTGCAAATTTAACAGCATCGGAACGGCTCCTACACATACATTGCAAAGAATACATGCCAGAGGAAAAACAACGCTAAATCAGTTTACATTGACAACAGTTAGGAAGACGTTCCATGACAAAAAAAATAAAATTAAAAATCAATCCAAGGTAAGACTTTGATTAAACATTTCACCCACAACTGACAAATGGGAAACAATAACTTAGTAAACATTCAGTCGTTATGCACAGCGAGAAATGTGTTGTGTTATCCGCCCCCACAAACTAAAAACCCTTCAATCTGTCCAGTCCAAAAGTCCTCAATTCAAAAACTGTGCATTGCTTTTTATTTTTTATTAATTATACTGATATTACAAAACTAAAAAAACTAAACGTTGTAATGGAAAGGGTAACAGATTAACCTATCTGGCAATTTTTTTTTTTTTTTTTTAAGAGTTGACATTTAAAATGATTTGTCCGGCAAGACACTGGCCACTAAAACTAAAACTTAAGGTGCTGCAAACTTTAAAGATATCACAAGCCACATGAGACAACACAACTATCTGAAACGCATGGGTGGTGGTAGCCTCGTTAAAATTTAACCTCATTTGTTCATCTAATCCGACTGTATCGCAAAAACTGGGACAAGACATGTTAGCGACGTCCAACATCCACGTACTGGAGAGAAGAAACAAAACAAAAAAAGCTTATTTGCTTAGAACAGATTTACGCAGAGTTTCTGAAACAGTAAAAACCTCCCAAACATGCAGTAACACAGGATCATGAATAAGATCTAGGTAGGTGAATTCTGGTAACCAGTCTATAGTCTTAGAACGCGGACGTTACAGGCTAAGGTCTGCTTGTGCGAGCCCTAAATGCTCCATCCTTCACAGTGAAAGTTTACGATTTGACAAACTAAACCTCTCTGGAAATGCCTGCACTCGCTCCACTGCCTCCTCCAGAGTGTAAAGTGTGTTCAGCAATGTGACATCTTTTCTGAACGCGGCTGCTAAAGTTTCACCTTCGGCTGGAAATTGATCGAATATTGAAATGAAATCAACCTCCCCCCCCCCAAAAAAAACAGATCTCGTTTCCCGTGCGGTAGGGATGACATAATTTCCTACATTTTACCTTTTCTTTTTTTCTCTTTACCTTGTTCAAATTTTTTCCATGATCACACTTACATTTTTTTTTTTTAAGATGAATCGTCGTGCACAAGGTTTAACGTCACGATTTAAAACACGAGTTTCTCATAATGGGGGTCTGGCGATGCCACGTGATGAAGGAAAGCAGATGAACCACTACATTCTACAGCTTTCCTGAATAGTACAATCAAGGGCCACATTGAAATCTCTCACAACCTAGAATCAACAAAAACTACTTCAAGTTGCATTCGAATGGCAACTATCGAAAAGTAAACTTACTGTAACATACATATTATATAAGTGTTATAGTCCATGCAGTTTGCGCACGGCGGATTTTGCATCGTTATGGTATGTCATAAGTGTTATGGGAGACATCAGCCACCAGTGCATTTCCAATGTAGGTTCAGGGAGAAAAACTCCTCGACACACATCAGAAACTCAGCCGGACTTGAAGAGCAAGATGGCCACCTGGCCCAGGTAAAAGTAAATAAAATGCTTCGTCTCATGGGTGACGTAGCTGCCAAAGTTCCTCCCAACGATGCAATGCCAGGTGGGGTTGTACTTCTTGTCAAACTCCTGAAAAGAGACAAGGGGAGAGGATTAACGGCCGGGTTGTGGATGTTCACGGCCAAGAATGTGGCGACCATAGAAGATACAGGGGAAAGCTAGTTTTTAGCATTAGCATATTTTAATTTATACACACACAAGATTGCATTAAAGTGGAGGAAGGAACCTTCTTTTTTTGACAACATTTTGCATTAAAGCTGAAGCATGTAACTTTTGTTAAATAATTTGTTATTTATTTATATATATATATATATATATATATATATATATATATATATATATATATATATATATATATATATATATATACACACACACACACACACACACACAAGATGGTAATGGCGAACCAACCGGACATTGTGGTGGTGGATAAAGAACAGAGGAAAGCCGTTGTGGTGGATGTAGCAATACCAAGTGACTACAACATCAGGAAAAAGGAGCACGAGAAACTGCAGAAATACCAGGGCCTCAGAGAGGAACTGGAGAAGGCCTGGAAGGTGAAGACCACAGTGGTGCCTGTGGTCATCGGGGCCCTCGGGGCAGTCACCCCCAAACTGGAGCAGTGGCTCAAACAGATCCCAGGAACAACATCAGACATCTCAGTCCAGAAATGTGCAGTTCTAGGCACAGCCAAGATACTGCACAGAACCCTCAAGCTCCCAGGCCTCTGGTAGAGGACCCGAGCTCAGAGGATGAAAGAGAGACCACCCGCGGAGGGTGAGAAGGGAATTTTTTTTTTAATATATATATATATATATATATATATACACACACACACACACACACACATTTGTTTAAATGATCATTATGTTCATTATGATCATTATGCGACAGTATCATAAAAAACAGAGTACCTCTGCCTTTTCCCAATACTAACTGCAGAAATATGCCACTCAGTCAGAAACAACCAATCAGAGTCAGGAGGAGGGTCTTAGTGTTGTCAATCGTTCATACTCACCCCCCTTTACTCACAAAACTTAGATAAGACTAGTTAGCATAGCCACCGATGATGCGGATAAAGATTTTCTGAATGGTAAGTTGTTTCTCAGGTAGTCAATGAACTAATTTAATATTTAGAATAAGTATTTAGCTGCTTATAGATATCTCTTTTTTTGTAATGCTTAAAATTTTGTATTTACATCAGAGAAACTTTACAGGAAAAACTAAACGCGACTTTAAAAGGATTATTTTATTTATAAAGGTTAAAAAATAAGCAAAGGAAACAAACCTGGCCCTATGTGAAAAAGTAATTGCTCCTTCAATCTGCCACTTCTGATGGCAACAATCATTTTTGATAAATGGCAGTGAGTTTTTTCCAGCACAGACACACACTGCATGTAAATTTAGACTTTGACTGAACGCCTCATGATTATGTCCATTGAAGTATTTCACCCAGCTTTCACCAGATATTTTTATCCCAGATGTAATACTCTACTTTCATGAACTTTGACTTTAACTAAGAGTGAGGCCTATAGTGATATAAATGCTGCTCTGGATTCATTTCTGACCTCCTGGATGAGCAGTCGATGCACTTTTGGAGTCATTTTTGTAGCGGATTTTACAGGCCAGGCAGCTATGAAAAGTAAAATTAAACGAAAAGATTATATAAAGTTATTATTTGAAGCAGCATTTTCCAGTGACAGTTTGTTTTTAATCTAATATAAAACTTTGTTTGATCTGAAACAAGAAAACAAGAGCAGTCTTTTAAAGGGCTAAATACTCCCCACCACCACCCACTTCAAGTCGAGATAAAATTGATTCCATCTGTAAAGAGTCAAGGACATTTTAATATTCTAAACAAATCCCTTTAGCTAAATTCACTTTAAGTGCAAAGGTTGCAGACCTTTGCAGTGTAAAAACAAAAACAAAACACATTTGTGTGCGCTTTACATACTTCATTTTACGTCATTTTAAATTACATAAAAATGATATGGCATTTCTCTCAATTACAGCTAAACTCAAGCTTACATTCCTTCCAGTTAACTCGTTGTTGCTGTTGCTGTTTTCAAAAAGATTTCACTAATTATTATTTTCTTTTAACATTGGGATTTTTTGTCCACTTTCCACTGTTTTCCTAACTTTACCATAAAACTCAAAAAGTGGGGGGAAAAAAAAAAAAAAAAAAAAAAGTTAAGCTCCCAGAAGGAATAGTCTGAACATAACTTAGCACCCACGCAGACAATCATAATTGAATATGGAGAGGGCCAAAATGTCAGGCATAAGGAACGGCGCATTACCGCTACATGCTTACAGCAGAGCATTCGACAGACAAGACGGTGATGAAGGTCAGCAGATACACAGGCTGCCTGAGACAGATCAAATTAAGACAGCACTTGCTCAAAATTTGATAGTGATCAAAATTTAGGTCTGTCTGAATAGATCATTAAATCATGCAGCTATCCTGAAGAGAGTGTGGACTTGTCAAAGTTTTGTGTGTGCTGATGTACCCATTGCCATCTATGCACATCCCACATACCCAAATTGCTACTCAATGGAAACTTAAGCATGAAAAGTCATTAGGTATACCAAGAGTTTGAAGGGTTACAGATGGAAGAACGCAATGTTTCTTTGACGACCAGAGGTTCTACCAGCCCACTGTGCAACACGGTTACTCCTCTACCTGTTGCTGAACGTTGCTCCTAGTGTTGTTCTATGAAAAGCAGGACACCAACAAGGAATACTAAAAGGTTGAGCTCATGTGATATATTCTTGTTAGACATAAAACTATTTTGTTTCCCACACGAGGTTACTAAACCGACCCGCGCCTGGTAATTCTGCCAGCTGCATTAGTAGCTGCGCTTCCATTGGCTGTATAATTGCGCAAATTGGAATTACAAAAATAAATTTACTCAATTTATTTATTTACTCAATACTTTTACAGTTTTGGAGAAACAAAAAAACAAACACGTCTTTTGATGAAAGGTTTTTGTGCTAAGATGAGGTGGTTTTTCCAGTCATATCAGAATTAGCGTATTTCAGCAAAACTGCGATGGAAACATTTTTTTTGTACCACACCACATCTACACTACTGGCAGAAATGACAAAGAAGACGACAGGAAGTGGAAGGAAGACAATAAGAAGTGGAAGGAAAATGACATGAAGTGGAAGGAGGGTGACATTGCATGAACAAACTTATTTACATGTGATTCTTATTGCTTTTTTTAAATTCAACGGAAATTCAACTGTGAAATTGTGCAGTTTTTTCGTCACTAGGGGAAAATCGACAAATTTTACAGATGTTTGAAATGGAATCGCAGCTAGTACGCTAGTGTCTGAAGACTTTCACTCACTTATTTGACTCACCGATTGTTAGATGCTCCAGCAACCGCCCGATAGCACACTATCGCTAAGCTCGATGCCAAGACTTATCCCCTCCAGTGCTTACTCTACTCTTCAGCCACCGCTTTGCAAATTGAATCAGCTAAATACTCTGCTGATCTGAATGTGGACCAAATTATGTCCAAATTGGACCATCCCTTTGGGGAGTTCTACCTTTTTTGCCCAATGAGGACAGGTTTAAACTTTGTGATTGGAATATTGGAGACATTCAACATGGCAGATTGTAAAAAATAAAAAATATGGAAAAAATTCCCAAGTTCTTGGTATTCATTTCCAGGTTGTACAGAAACACTTCTGATAACTCCAATGAATATAAAACACGCCTGGTTCCATCCTGGCTCACCTTCTTGATGTAGGCAGCAATGTCCTTCTCTATGTTGTACTTCTCCATGGCCTGGGTGGCACAGTCCACGGCGTCCTGCTGCATGTCCTCGGACATGTCCGCGTTTTTGATAACCGCTTTCCTGTCGGTCATGGTTCAGGCTGCGTGCTGAGGAGGGAAACAGAAATATAAAATGAAATAATAATAATAATAATAATAATAATAATAATAATAATAATAATAATAATAATAATAATAATAATAATGTCACTGCACGTGGTAGGGCTGAGGGCTTGAAGATGGCTTGAAGGCCAGCCAGATCATCGCAATTTCTCCAGTCACACGCAGAACGTAAAAGCCATTCTGCACAGCGGCTTTTCCAGCTGATCGCTTCGTTTCGATTTTCTACTTGGGGCTTCTGGAGGTTTTTTTTGTTTTGTTTTGTTTTGTTTGTTTGTTTGATTTTTTAAAACCAAACAGGATGTTTAGTTTTGCAGAAATTTACAGTGAAACTTGATACAGGAAGAGTTAAATTACTTTCCTATAAATGCATTTGCATCAGAACTGCAACAATTATGAAAATGTGTCTTTTTTTTACCCCAGCGTAGCAGACTGTTTAGAAAATAAACCACTTCAAGTCTTTTTAGAATAAGCCCTCAAGCATGCATGAACGCGTACAGTTAAAAAAAAAAAAAAAAAAAAAAAAAAAAAAAAAAAAAGCACATCATCACAACAAGAATCCTAAATATGCCAAACCTTGAGAGTGAATGAATCTTCTAGATCAGGGCGGTGGAACTCACCTTTTCCTGCGCCTGTGAGGTGGAAGGAGGGTCCTCCGTTCAGAAATGTGGATTTTAAACGAGCCGGTGAGGGAAGGTTAAGATGATGCTGCGGCTAATTGCTTTTTAAAGATTTACACAATAAGCATGAAGGTAGGTTGGCTCTGCGCTGTGCTGCTGTCCGCGGCGGCTCTCACCCATCCCCGCCCCTCTCTGCTGCATGCCGCGCCCTGCCATTGGCTGCGGCGCTGCCTCCTCGCGCGGCGCGAGCGTTTTTCTCCAGCTCCTCTCTGCCGGCATCTTATTTCATCCCACAATGCATCATTCACAGCATACGCCACCGACTGGAGGATAAAGTGGAAATTGGACCTCCGCTTGCTGGAAGGTATCGTTTGGCTTTACAGCAGAGGCACAGCTGGGGCTCTTTGAAAACGTCGGCCTGTCACGATAACCAAAAAACATTTTTGCTGGACGATAAATTGTCCCAGAGACAATAATAATTGTTTTGTTTTCGACCCTATTTTAAAGCAGTGTATTGGTAATTGCATAATAATGGAAGTTCGCCCTCAAAAACCAATAAACTTTAATTTTGTAGAACACTTACCGCTGGAACTGGAAGATATTTTAAAATAGCCTAAAAATAAGGCACAACAAAAAACGACAAATTAAACGGAATTGAGAACAACAAAACAGAAACCATAAATAACAGTGATTCTTGAGAATAGGGACAAAACAGGTCCTATGGCTAAAGCACCAAATTTGAATAAAATATACACAAATATCTGACTAAACTAACCTGGGTCATGTGAGCACAACAATGTATATTTTTCTTGTGTTTGCTGAATACTTTTTTATTTTAAACATTGTAGTCGGTGGATGATGCCTGTAAAATCCCTTGTCCAGGAGCAGAACTCAATACATTATAATAGTTTAAAACAATTAAAGAAATACTAAAATTATATATTATGACAATTAAGTATAATTAGTCATATAAATAATTATAAAAGTATTGATAAATTGAATTAAAAAATAATTTTTATATATTTTCCAACTCCGTTGAAATTTGTCCCTAGTTTTTGTCAACACCGTCAGACATGAAAAGAATGTAAAAAAATCAGGCATTATTGGGGGACACCAGAACTTCTGAGGACTCCATGACGTCGTCTTTTCTCTTCCTTTGCTAAGAGGGCTAGTTAGCTCTGGTTAGCTTATGTTATTCTTTAGTTTTTTCTTGTTTTATTCCTAAGTTGGTCGTCACAACCATGATGTGTCAACT
Organism: Poecilia mexicana; assembly: GCF_051168715.1. Classification (NCBI taxonomy): domain Eukaryota; kingdom Metazoa; phylum Chordata; class Actinopteri; order Cyprinodontiformes; family Poeciliidae; genus Poecilia; species Poecilia mexicana. Next base: position 31,936,591 of record NW_028263382.1, on the reverse strand, counting down.
CCATAACTGACAATTTACAAAACTTTGATGAAATTTTGTGAAATAAAAGCTTAATTTTGGTATACTGTAAAGATTTCATGGACCTGATGAGCTACAATATGGCCTCCTTCAGAGTAACATCATAGAAATTGAGGTAGTTTGGCATTTCGTCAACTCCGTCAGATGCCAACTCCATCAGAGTTTAATTGTTATCAAATCTCACTTAATTGTGCAATTAATTCATTTTAATGTATTTTACATAAATTGCATTACTTCACATGTATCAAGTTTTTCATTTTACTCACTAGTTTGTCACCACCTTCAGTTCTGTGTCAACTCCGTCATGCACTGTCAACTCCGTCAGATGGACTTTTTGCTATTTTTTGTTTTAAATAATATTTATTTTGTTTATTGAGAAGCATTTGTCTGTAAAATGAGTAAAAATATCACTAATGGGATATTATAAAAATCATTTTATATTTATTTTTGTCAGATGGTGATGACAAAGTTCTGGGTCAGGTCGATTAAAAATGTAATTTAAAAAAAATTGCAACTGGGAGCCTGCACCATATCATATTTACATTTCCTAAACATTATTTGTCATATTTGCATACATAAGGTTGAGAAATAATTTTTTAGAAATATGGGAAAATTAAAACCCATTTTGTCCCTATTTTCAAGAATCACTGATAAACATTCCTTATCACTTGAATGTAGATTATCGAGCTCATTTTAATCTATAATGCAATTAATTTCTTACAGTCATGTCAGTAGGGCTGTGATTGACATCCTGTTTTTTATTTTGAAATTCGCAAAGGTATGTCACCAGCAGAATAAAACTTTCACACATGAATGTGTCTGGGAAGGAATACAATTCTTCACTAATACGTCATCAAACTTCAGGGAAAAACTTCACAACTAAATGAGATGTTTTACAGTTCTGGCCTGATAAGTATTTCAATATGTTGCTTTAATGCATAGGAAATGAATTGCGTTTGCTAAAAAAATTACTGTTTTGGTTTATTTTTGAGAGGGCTGGGAAGTAATGACTCTTACCTGGGAGTAGTAGTTAAAAAAATAAAATATACTTTTAATCAGCTAAGTCTGTTCATTGGGCAAACTGAACTTGCATTGCAAATGTCTAGTCATTCAAAAACTCACTAATATTGGAAGATCTGTCTGTATAGAATGGTTCTCAATTGTTATATTATTTATTTATGCATTATTTACTACATTTATATCTTTAAGAGGTGGTGTTTTTTCTACATATATTTTGTGAACTGCTGTTTGCACCAGAGACTTAAGGAAATGATCTTTTCAGTTATTTGTCCTGTACATATAGTGGTTTTAACAAAGTTTAATAGGCAGATTGATACCCAGAGGTTTACTTGGCAGTAGTTACAGCTCCCCTCAACATGTGTTTCTGTGTTTTAGTTAAGCCACCAAACCTCAATGTAAAGTTTTAAAACACTCCAGGAACACAGTGTAGGCTATCTTTAGCATTACGTCAAGAAAACAAAACAAAACAAAAAAAACCCTTCACTTATTAAGGTTGAGTTTTATGTATTTACATCAACCAGTCATTTAGAATCACTGAAAGATGCCATTTCTGACTGTCTGGGCTTTCAGACTGAATTTTAGCAGATCATAACTCATTAACGTTAGAAAAAAAATACTGCATTAGTTTACGTTCATCTCAAATCTAGAAGCTTCACTTAACAGAAAAAAGCCAGATATTAGATCAGCAAGGTGCAGCAAACAATACAGTCATCACTTTTTTTATTGTGACAATTGGATGTCAAAAAATTAAGAAATTGAATCATTAGTGTGTTGAGGAAAACAAAAATCTACAAATTAAATTTTACACAAATGGTTGTTTTCCAAAGTTAAACAAGTTAGAGAAATCAAAACAGCTCCAATTTGAAAATTAGCTTTTTGATGCACATTTGACCAAACTGCAAATAAAAACAAACTCCATAAATATGTTTGAAAGTGTGTTTATTGAAAATGCTAAAAGAAAGATTATGCAAAGCAAAAAAATTACAAACTATTCCCAGATTTTAACCCTCTCCCAACCTCCCCATATTTTTTTTTAAATTCCCTCATACCGGACATCTACGACTCCATCCTTTGATCCAACTTCCTGGTCCTCTGTTTCGTTTTCTTCTATATTAAAGCCATTGGGGCCTAAACCAAAAAGGGGCAAAAAAAAAAAAAGAAAAAAAAAAAAAAAAAAAAAAAAGGTGCTCTGGGACTCCCATTATTTTTGTTCTGATAAATTTGAATCCTGGAAACTCTGCTCCCGTTCCCGAGCATCCATCCTTGCCTATCCCTTCCCTAATCGATCCACTCATCCAGCTCCAAGGATTGGGATCCATTGAGCCACTCCTCCAATCAAAACCTTGAAATACCAGGAAGAAAATCAGAGGCAGACCGTTAGAATAAAATGTCAAGAGTTTTGGGCCTTTTTTTTTTCCACTGAACACAAAAAGACTAAAGAAAAAAAAAACTTTCAAAATTCCTGATTTCAAAGCATTTTTTTAACCAATGAGGATGCTCAAAACTGGGACGCTTTTAATACAAAGCAGTTTTTGTCGTTTTTTTTCTTTACATTTGACAGCAAGGATTACACTTACATCGCAACACTTGATTTAGGACTGCTTATTCTGTCAGAAACCAGAGTAGCATGTTACAGACTGTCTTAACAAAGTACAGTAACACATATCTTTGTTAAATAACATGCATAACATGGCAACCTGTCAAAATGTTCAGTTTATGGAATATGAAGCATACCATTGCCTCGACCTGATTGGTCCTAGATGTCCTATCCTCCTCCTAGATGTCCTATTTGTATCCTGACCATACAAATGAAATGTGCTCCACAATGGTTTTATTCCAAATCACTTTAATCCTTCTCCTCAGATGTCTAAAGGAAGACACAAGGGTAAAATACAGTTAAGTATCGGGCTTCAAAAAAAATTTAAAAAAAATACAGCCCACCCCACATTTATCCAAAGAGAAGCTAGTAAAATTTTTAAAAAACAAAAAAAAATTCAGATTAACACTTCCAAAAACATTGAGTGCAGCTGTCACAACTCAACATTTTTGAAGTTTCACCACAGCACATCTTGTAATGTTCAAAATCTGAGATGACGTAAAGAAGGGGAGAGAAGGAGAAAATGAAAGGGGGAAAAGCAGAGAGAGAGAGAGAGGAGAGAGGGAGTGGAGGGTACACATACACACCAAGATCATCCACAAGGACACCAGGACAAGAAATGCAAAAAAATTTTAAAAATCAATAGCTGACATCTGGATAAACTTAGAGGTAAAAAACAGAAGGGAATACATCAGAAGGTGGAGGAGGGAGGGGAGGAAAACAAAACGAAACAAAACAAAAAAATAAACCATTGATGGCGGCAAAGGTTTAAGAGCGGGAACGAGAGCGGCTGTGACGGGGCGAGTAGCGGGGAGATCCTCGGCCACGGCCTCGGGAATTGCTGCGGCTGCGGCTGGCGCTGCGACTGCGGCTCCGGCTTCTGCTGCCACGGCTGCGGGAGCGTGATCGTCCGTAACTCGGGCTGCGGGGACCGTCTAATTTCACACGAATGTAAGCAGTCTCTCCCTGGCGGACACAAGAGAACTTGACATTGAAAAGGCAACATTCCTGCCTCTGGCCGAAGTTACAGACGGGCAACGATAAGGGCTGGGTGTCTGCGTGCGACTAAAGGAACACTTCGTTACGATACTCACTGCGACGCGGCAAAGAATCATCACTATCCATGACAGATCATCAAAACCCCGTACACATACCTCATGGGAGCGGAATTTGGTGTTATCCAGCTTTCGGACGGCATAGGTCATGTCCTCTTTGCGCACAAACTCTACAACTCCGGTTCCGTCCCTGTAAACGTCAGCGTAGCACACGTCGCCCGCCTCGCGCATGTGGTCCTTCAGGTCCTGCCAGCTGCCGCTCTGAGGAAGACCTGGACACAAGGACAACACGCAAGGGTCCAACTTAGAAAAGGTACAACAGTGAAGACTGGAATATTTTTATTGTGATAAAACATATTTTTGAGAGGCTAGTGCACCTAGTAGGGCTGAAACGATTCCTCGAATGATTCGAGTACCTCGATTACTAAAATTCCTCGAGGAAAATTTACCTGCCTCGAAGCTTCGTTAATTTATGTTTTATTAGTTAGCGCACAGTGTTCCGGCCGGGACTTCATTTGCGTTGCGCGGAGCTCTCACTTCCGCCTCTGAGTTGTTGACAAAAGCTAAGTCTCAGCGGCATAAAGTCCAATCTTCAAGATTGGCCCATGGGGATTTTATTGATTGATGATAATGCCCGACTTTTTATCGTTTTTGGGGAACCAATAAGCATCCTTAATATGACTGGGGGAATACCTGGAGTACGGCAGCATTTCTCCTCCGGGGCTGCTGGTTGAAAGCGAACGGCGGGAAGAGCGCTGAGGTGAGCGGATAGCCTGAACAGGGCGGGCGGCTGAGTAGCTGATGCTTACCGTGTAAATGTAGCTTTACCGACGAACCGCACAATAAATTTAATATCCCGGTCGGGTGGCGGAGCGCATCGTACATGGCTGGTAGATGAGTTTCTGAGTGTGACCAGTGAAGGTGTCGTAAATATCCCGTATTGCTTCCCCCGTGTTCGTCCCCCGGTCTAACGGTTCGTCAGTCCGCTGGTCTATTTCCTCCCCTCCACCCCGTCTTACGTTCGTTCATTCGCCCTCTCCTCCCACTCCAGGAGGCATTTCCCGTATTTTCAAACCCAAAGCGTGACAGGTTAGGTGGCAAGGTGAGTTTAATTAATCTATTAAACTCACTGAATATGAATACATAAACTAAAAGCTGGATTGTAGACATTTTTTATAAGCATATTTGTGAGCCTGCCTCTTTGTTATTAAATTCAATATAATTTCAGATTTTTCTATAACTTTTCTTCTGGTTAACTTAGAAAGTGAGCTATTATTGTTACAGGTTAGTTTTCTAAACTACAAAAAAGCAACTGTTAGGGATGCTCAAATATGAAAAATTGGACTGATATTGATATCTGATAGTAACACCGGTATTATGCCAGATTTACCAATATTTCATTTTATAATTTTTTTTATCCGATTACTCGATTAATCGTAAGAATAATCGATAGATTACTCGATTACTAAAATATTCGTTTACAACAGCCCTAGCATCTAGACAAGGTGCCTGTTCAATGATTAAAAACAAATTTTTGGTTTTTGAAGATTGAATGTTTTGGAAAATCTGGATTGTTTTTTCCCCCACCACACCAAGTGGTGCTACTGCTACTATAATATAGTCAAAGTAGCAGGAACATGCAGCAGTAAATTTTATGAACTACTACATGAACAACATAAAACAAAAAAAGAAAAATTACGTCTGAACATAATTTCAAGATTTTCTTCTGGTAAAATTGTGTCTTTATTCTGCCGACATGACTTTTTTCTTGTAATTAAACAAAACTTGTCATAGCCTGGTCCTAATACTCCGTCAACACAAATAACTTTGTATAACTTTTCTTCTGGTTAACTTAGAAAGTGAGCCATTGTTGTTACAGGTTAATTTTCTAAACTACAAAAAAGTAACCGTTAGGGATGCTCAAATATGAAAAATTGGACTGATGTTCATATCTGATAGTAACACTGGTGTTATGCCAGATTTACCAATATTTTATTATATCAAATTTTTTATCCGATTACTTGATCCGATTACTAAAATATTCATTTACAACAGCCCTACTACAGAGAGTCTCCTTTTCATATGACACGGTGAGTGACAGTGCAGTTACAGGTCATCATATTTTTACAGTAAATGATAAATTGATACTGCACACGCTGATGTAGTGAGGATGACAAATCTGCAGTAAATTATGCAGCCGTCGCCAACATGCATCTAGACTTGAAGCACTAATTGCGACAGATTATATTGAGCCTCACATTTAAAGGCCAGAGACACACAGGACCAACCATGCACACTCATACCCAACGGAAACCTGGGGAGAAAATTCTCCCAACAGTCACGTTTATGGACTGTGGCAGAAAGTTGGAAAAACCCCAGGCATGCACATTGTTTGACATAGAGTCCAGCTTACATTTGTGATAAAAGAAAATGCAAAATCTCCCAAAAACAATGTTTGAATTCTTGTGACTTAGTCTAGCTAAGGTATTGGACCAGACCTTAACCTTACAAAGAAACACGTTTTCACTATTGAAGCCAAATCAATATTTAAAATAAATAAATGATCTCATATTATGTTACTGCTCTCTATTAACTCAATATGTACAATTTTCATAGATATACAACATAAATCACTTTAATCGCTTCTACATACCAACTCCCAGCAGAGAGATAAAGGACTCTTTCATGGCTCCTGTGATGCATTCAGGTGTTAGTCAGAATCATGTAGTTTCAAGTCAGAAAAAAAAGTTGAGGATTTATTACTGACCATAAACTCAGCTTTAGGGTTTATTTGACCATTTTAATTATTTCACTGTATATATGTAAGAATTATTAAATTAGTAGGTCTTACTTAACACACAGAACAAAAAGTGTTTTTAAAAGCTTAATTTAAAACGTTTACCTCTGCATGCATTTAAGATCTGCTTTATCTTACTATAACACCATGAAATCAATGTTATTTATTGGATAGCAGCACTTTTGGCATTTAATACTAGCTACAAGACAAGCAAAAAAAATTGTATTTCTCTTAATTTTACACTTTCAAGTATTGAGGGACAATTTTTGTAAATGAGGATGTCCAATACCATGTGCATTATTGATTTACACAGAAAAAAACTTTCAGAAATTATACTTACTGTGTTATACTTGCTAGTTTTCATATGTTTTTTTTTAAATGTGAGATACCTATATTGGATTTTGAACTATAGCACTTTTGTAAATAGTATCCCAACTAAAGATTACTTCATCAAAATCACTGGGAAGACTTTCACTGGGAAGTCTTAATATACCAGTTACAGAATGTCACAATGGTACTTTATTCAACCCTTAACATGGTGTTTTACTGAGTAAAGAGACAATAAGCAACAAAGCGTATTGCTCATTTACCTGACACAACGACCCGGTACTCTGAGCGCCTGGATGGAGGTCCATATCTCCCCCTGGGTGCTCCACCGATGCCCCCATACCCGCCTCTGGAGCCTCTGCCGCTCCGTGGGAACTCCACCCGCAGTCTGTAGCCGTCGTAGTCGTACCCATCACGTCCGTAGACCGCGTCGTCGGCGTCCCTGTTATTAGAAAACAGGAACATATTATGAAACCCATTGAGAGCGTTGATGCCGACAGCATTGCATGGTAAATACTTGGGACGGGTCGTCGCCATGTTAATGTTTCTTAATCCACGTTGGAGACCCGCAAATCACATAATGAAATTCAATATAAGAAATTGACACGAGGCTGCGCAGAAATTACACTGCCGCCAAAATGGCGCAATTAAATGTATGGATATGCATTAGGAGAGGCTGTAGATGTATGGAAAAGTGTTACGATTTCAACAACATTTATAACAGAGTATATATAGTATGTGGTGCGACAGGACAGCCGTGTATACTTTGTGAATTTAGGAACAAGTGAAAACACATGAAAGGCGAAACCACGTTTGGTAAAGAGAACAATGCACGTCCAGGAAATAGCCGGATCCCCGGATCAACGCGTTGACAACACAATGGCATTGGTTACGGCTCGGTCGGCTAGCTGCTGCTAGCGCCTCACCTCGGGTCTTCGAACTCGATGAAGGCGAATGGCGGACCTCCTCTGCGGTTCTTTAGGTCGATATCTCGGATCGTTCCGTACTTGTAGAACACGTCCTCCACATCTTTGGTGCGAATATCCGGCGGGAGATTTCCCACGTAAATTCGGCAATCATTGTTCCCAGCGGGGCCTCGCACAACACCCGACATGGCTGCTGCTAACTTCAAAAAAAAAAAAAAAAAAAAAAAAAAACTACGGACGGCGGGTTGTTTGCAAGCTTCAAAACTATGGCGTCCAAAAACACCTAGAAAACCTAGTGACTCTAAAATCAAGGATATGGAAAGAGAAACTAATCAGAAAAATGTGTAGAAAAACCTAATATCGCGCCTAATATCTCTTGAAAAGACAAATGTCTTGAAAAGTGAGGATCACTTCTCAGTGCTTCTTTAGTGATACGCCCATTAAAACACACTTCTGCCAGACCTGACACATCCGCCATAGAAACTAGTCCAGTGAAAATAAATACCACAAAAGTCACCGGTCTGATGGATTTAAATTTAAGTGAAAATAATAAGAATAAGAATATAATTAATTATAATAGATAATTAATTCGTCACTGGCTTATTGTGTTCAATGCATAAAAAGGTCAGAAAAAATGTATCTAATTTATGAAATATGAAGTCTTGGATGATTCTACAGTACTTACAGCACCTCTCACAAGCATTCTTACTCTCTGAATTTTTTCATAGGTTTTCATACTATTACTGCAGACTGTGATGTATTTTATTTCCCAGATTTTATGTGATGTAGCAGAAAAATGATGAAAGATTTTCAAACACTTTAAAATACTGTAACTATAGAAAAAAAATGTGGGCATTTTGACATTCAATTTAATTCAAAAATACTTTCCTTCTCCCAAAGGGAACCTAAATGTTACTGTAACCCATACTACACTTGGATAATATGGGTTTAGAAAAAAACTGTTAAATACTGTTGTTGACCTTCATTTATAGGCCAGCAGAATCTGTTAATAGATAGTCAATAAGGCCAACAGCAATTGCATTGATGGAGTTAACCAAAGAAATCACAAACTGTTTAGACAAGAAGAAAGTGTTAGGAAATGTTATAGATTTGCAGAAAGCATTTGACATTGATAATAATATATTTTAAATATGTTTTTTATTATTATTGTTTAAGGCAAAACAAATTAAAGCTACTAAGTGTAATCCAACAATTAACGCAAAATAATGAAAAACAATATTAATTCAACAAGTCTTACCAACAGACCCGGTTCAATACGAAGTCCCCAAATTAGCTAGTTAGGTAGTTCTTCAACCACCACATCATTACTGACCTTACTTTTATGTTATCATAATTTTTATGTCCTTAATTTAATACAACTTGTTTTACAACATTTGATTTCTATAGTAATTATAGTAACCCATCTCAGAAGATAACAAAGGGTGAAGCTGAAAGGGATCAGACAGGATTGTCCTTTCTGCCTCGTTTGTTCAGTAGATAGTAATTTCAAGCTTCTTTTTTTTTTTTTGGTCTGATTATATTTATTTCAGGTGTTTTTCCAAAAACACATCTTAACTTTTACAAGTAAGCTGGAGAGAAAAGTCGAAAACCTTTTATGTTTTCTTTCTTTAGTATGTCCAGACAATTTAGTACCAATTTATTTACTTTACAAAAATGCGTAGTGTCATGTTTTAATATGCAACAACTACTTAGTCTTTAAATTAAATTCAAACATGACAACCACAGGTGTCTGGTCTGTTTAGCAGTATATAACATATGGCTTATATAACTTGATGTTTTCTGAGCTTTTCGAGTTGCTTTCAACTCATTTCTGCTTACAACTCAATAAACTCTGATTCCACAAACTTGAGAAGATGCAGTAAGGTGGTTTTACTTTTAACAAAAGTGACTTTACTTTTAACAAATGTTGTTTTCCTGTGTTTTTACACATACGATAAAGATATCATGAATGTTTAACTGTGTTTTAAAGATTCTCTATTTACACATAATCCACTTCACATCTGACAAGTATGTTCTTGCTGTGGTTCCACCTGTTCAACACAAGAGGGCGCTCACTCCCAAATGATCAATTATGCAAACAGGCAGCAAGAAAGATTGTCACAAACTGAAAACTCCTCCGCACCAGTAGGAATTTAGCCAGGATTCTTCACTGTTTAATCGGAATTAAAATATATTTTGCAGAAACTGTATTTTAGTGTATAGTCAAAACAGGTAATTAAAACGGCATTATTTATAAATATACTAAAAAAATTTTTTTTTTCAAAATGTTAAATGAGAAACTTTATGATCAAACTAAGTCTATATAATAAGTAAAAGTATAAGTATATACTTGAATTTATTTATATATAGTATATTGTAGTTTAGTTTTAAATTAGTAATTGCTTTGCATACCAATGACAGTGATCTTGTGATGTAATGTAGACTATGTTAAATAGACATTTACAAGAAGAAGTGTTGCTTGGATTCCTATTCTGAATATTTCACAAACTGGAAGTATATGTAGGCCCATTTCTTTGTTAATCATTAGCTGTTTACTATGTCAGAATAAGTGCCCACTAATCACTTCATATTAAGTTGGGAAAGTGGTGTTAGTCTGCTGTTGCATTGGCCTATTTTTATTGATTTTATTGCTGATAAAATAGGGATGCACCTATCTGAACATTTGGGCCAATATATATTACTAATGCTGTTATAACCAGTATTACCTTACTCTGATGACACTGTGGTAAATTATCTCACTGCCTTAATTGCTTCTCTCCTTAAGTTAGACACCCCAAAATCCTGCTGGGGGGACTGAGTGTGTTGTTTGCTCAGGGCACCAAACAGGTTAGTACTGCCCCTGTTCACAAATGTAATTTATTTCACAAATGTAATTTATTTAAATCTCATACTGATAATTATCCTGTTTAATACGTTCTTATTATACCGAGTTATTCTTTCACAACAAAAAACGTGCCATTCCATAAACAAATCAGACTTCAACCGACAAGCATTTTTATTGCATTTGATGTTTATTGTACAGAGCATATTCCTATGACTGAGAGCCTGATGCATTCAGAGGTCAGCAGGGAGCGCAGGGGCTCGTTAGCTCAAAGCTAATGCCAGGCGTTATTGTTTTTACCTCTGAACAACCAGTGCTAACCGCTAAGCAAAGCACGTTCATTCAACTCAGAGAAGCAATAGAGATTTTCAGACAAGGGGATGAAGAGATTCATCCGTTTGATCACATAATTAGCAACGGACACTATTTGATGTAAACTGTAGTCCGTGCTATCAGGTCAATATTCTCATAGGATTAAAGAATTGACTGTTTGAGCACTGCATTACTTTACACACACATTATGCAGAGGAAGTAGACATTTCCTTCAGACATGAGAAGTCCTGATTACATTCCTGATTGTCTTCATTAAACATCCCAATAAAACAGTCAGCTGTTTTCATTCAACATATTCACACATCGCCTATTTCATCTAATCTAAGTCTCTACTGTACTATTCACTGGGGATATAGCATAATAAATAAAACATAAAGCTTAAAAATTATGTCTTTGTTCAGTAAGCATGGCAGGAGCCGAAGATGCGATGGCCGGCTTCGCCGTAGTTATCACCGCCGCTGTATTTCCCCTGACATGCCAAACTGTTCACCTGAGAGGAATAAAATAAATAAACTCGACACAAAAACAGGCAGCAACTTAAACCTGGCATCATAGTTGTTTTTATGTGCAGTACATATCAGGAAAAAGTACCTCTGCTCGCTTAACAAACTGCTCCGTGGCAGTTTTTTCGTTCTCCTTGTGTCCTCTCCAGGCTCTAAGGGCCGACGCCTGCAGGGCCCGGCCGAACGAGAACGTCAGGACCCAGGGCTTGGCCAGAGGGCAGTTGTTGATGGCGTTCAGGTGGACGGAGGCCTCTTCTTCACTCTGACCTCCAGACAGGAAGCAAATCCCTGCAGGGAGTAAACCATCAGCGTTTGGTGTCTTTCTGTTAGGTAAATACAGTTCTTTGCAAACGGGGATTTTACATAAAACCAGGGGTACAATGGCGTGTTTTCAAAAGAGTGTGCGTGTTTCTGGTCGGCAGTGGGTGTGGTGTGACTGACCCGGTACGGCCGGGGGAACAGTGCGGCGCATGGCGGTGACAGATGCCATTGCCACCTCCTCTGGGCTGTACTTGGTGGGGCAGCTGTGTCCAGGAGTGACCATGTTGGGTTTGAGCAGAGAGCCTTCCAGATAGACATGGTGGTCTGACATGGCTTTGTACACTGCAGCCAGAACCTGTAGCACACAAAAGGTTTGACCTGAATGTTTTTTTTTTTTTTTTTTTTTGCTAAAGTCTTAAATAATTCCATATTTTTCTGTGATGTTCTGTCCAAGTTCTTTTTTTTTCCAGTATTCCTGGGGCTCTTTTAACGCTTCAGCAGTCTGAGGAATAAAGCTTTTGACCTTGTGTGTGGTCTGTTGGGTCACAATGAACACCGTGGCATGCACTTTATGAGTTTTTTTTGTGTGGTTTCGGGAGCTGATGGTCTGACACGCTGCCTCTTTCCATTATCAGACTGTGACATTTGCCACGCTCCTCCTAAGCATTGTACTAAGACCACAGGAGGGTTTTCTCCATTAACGTTTTGGCATATATAAAAGAACAATATTTTTGTTATAAATATATATTCTCTATAGAACGTACCAGATTATGTGGTCCTGCCACAACAAAATTTAAGACCTATATATGATGTGTTTAAGACCAACTTGCCATTTTTTTAAGTTAATTTCAAACTTTAATTTTGGATACATACATTTAAGTCTTTTTAAGTGTCCCCGGACTTCCTGGCATTAAAAATACAAAAACCTCACCTTCTCCGTGACGTACTGGCACCGTTTCAGGTCGTGATCACCATCAGGTAAAATCTCTGGCTCAATGATGGGCACAATGCCATTCTACCCAAAACATCAAAGATTCTCAATCAATCTACACAGGTGTATCAGCCCATAAATGACGTGCATACTACCGATCCCTCTAACCTGCTGGCAGATGCTCGAGCAGCGCGCAAGAACATTTGCATTTTCTGTGATTGCCAGTTTTGATGGATTGGAGTCACTGATTTTGAGCACGCAACGCCACTTTGCAAACACAGCTCCATCCTTTTTATACTGCGCACAGCGCTCCGCCAAACCATCCAGACCTGCAGAGAAAGGTTTAAAGCTGAGCTGCAAATCCTAACAAAAAAAAAAAAAAAAATAGAGCCGATCCATAAAGATGAGCCGGTCTGACCTTGCGTGGTGGTTTCCCCACATGTTCCCGCCAGAGGAACGACACCTTTGTCAACCTATCGAGAGAAGAAACTTTCGATTAGTTCTGACCTGCATCGAGCTGCGCGTTCAACTGGAAAGCGGACGCACCTTGACCCCAACCAGGATCCCCCTGTCCCTGATCATTTTCACAAAGGAGACGCCATTATCAGAGTGCTGGTAGAGGGTCTCATGGAAGAAGATGACCCCTCCAATGCAGCTGTTGATGCGATCATCTGCACTGAAGAGGATCTGACGGAACTGCCTGCGGTTTTCCTCTGTGTTCTCCACCCCAACCTGGGCCAGCCGCTTGGCCATGCTGCCTGCAGAGAAAACGTTTAGATTTATCCATCAGCATCATCCCTTTGGAGTTTGGATATGGTGGTTTTAACCAGGAATCAGAGGTAAGAGGGAAGCCAGAGTTCTACAGACCCACAGACTCATCTGCAGCCAGGATGCCCTTCCCTGGAGAAACTATGCGTAGAGCCGTCTCATGGAGCTCCCTCTTCTGGGCCTCGGAGAGAGCTGGGAACTGGTGCGTCATCCTGGGACTGGTGGAAGAGTTGACCTTCTGATGATCCGCTTGCTGGCGGCAGGAGAAAGGCATTGGGAAAAGCAAAGTCAGTTGTATATTTACAAGAAGGAAAAAAAAATCTATTCTTAGCTGGAGCCTTTCCTATGTAGAAATTTAATTCTATCCAGCGGTGCAAAAAGTGGGCGCTGCTAAAGGGGGTGCCAAAATAATTGTGGGAAAAAAAATTCCAGCATTTTCAGCATTTAGCAACTGTTTGTGAATGTGTAGATAAATAAGGCAGGCTGGGAGAAGGGGTATCTATAATGTGTCTCCATACACATCAGACAGTACATATATGCGCTCCTGATTCTATCTAATGTTTTATGTTTATCACTGCAAAAAACATAAAAATCTTACTCGTAACTAGACTATAAATATTGTTCTAGCTTTTATTAGCATCAAAAATATTTATTTGGACATTTACATGTACGTTCATTAATTTTATGCATCTTTTCCATCCAATTTAAAATATGAATGGTCACTAAATCTGAAATAAAAATAATAACAAAAATCAAGGAAAATTAAACTATACAAAATATTTTTTTCATGTTTGTGTTTCAAAGTAAAAAACAAAAAATATTTTTGTATCATTTAATTTTTTTTTTAAACTTAGTGATCATTCATATTTTAAACTTGATGGAAAAGATGCATAAAATTAATGAACGTTCATGTAAATGTTCAAATAAATATTTCTGACGCTAATAAAAGCTGGAATGAAGGTTTAAAAAATGTTCTCCATGCACAAAAAACAGTTTAGGTAAAATCTATTACCAGACTGCAAACACAGTAAGCCAAATATCATGCTATCAAAAGGAAGGAGAGATAAAGCATCTTACCTCCTCTGATGAGGTGATGAGCAGTGATAGTGTCTCTCTGTCAGCTTCAGTTTGTATCCAACTCAAAGTGTGTCACACCTTACAAGAATACACCCCTGGGCGGAGCTTACACTCCCACCTCTGCCCTACATAAGTTAGAAATTTTGATGAATCATTAGTCTAGTTAGTACAATTTTCCAACATTTTCAAATCCATTTCCGACTTCTTTTTACTCAAGTGAAACAATTGCTGCATCTCTTAAAGAAAATTGCAGAAACAAACCTAAATCTGAAGCTCACAAGCAGCTTTTAGTGACAGGAATCCTTCTTTTTCTCCCCAAATACTAGTTCCTATCACTACATACCTATACCTACAGCAGCCATTAGGACTCAGGCTACATTACAAAACCTACATCATATATCCATAATCTCTGCCCCTGTTGCAGCTTTATTTAACCTCTCCCCTGAGAGGTTTTATTTTTATCTTAATTAGTTTAAAAAAAATGCCCAAAGGAAAGTTTCTGGTCTCCTGATAATTTGGTTCTCACACCCTCAGAATCTCAGAGGGTTTGTGTGAGTACCAAATTATCAGGGCTATATGTCCTCTCACTTTGATTATGAGCCTTAGAGTTGTTCAGTAGGAGATCATATAGTAATGGTTAATTCCAGGTTTTGGTCACTCCTGTGTTAACGAGGCTTTAAAGATACAGATATTAATATCAGATTGGTGTATCTCTATTGTTGTACATAAACTTCAGTCATAGTTTCACCTAACCAAATTTTAGATAAAATTCCAGCATAGTGTAGCACACATTTAAATGTATAATCATAAGACCTAACATATTTTTTCCTGCCATCTCTCTTCAGCTTAACAGTCAGGGGTTAACTGAAATTGGCCCCTGCTGTGTCACAGTTATACTCCAGGGAAACAGAAAGTCGGAGGTTAGTAATTAGACGTTCCTGGATTGGAAAGTTAAACTTGAAAAGTGACGCATACTGCTACAGGAAGATAACGGTAATTGTGTGATCAGTGACTTTGCTTAAATGTTCCACCCCCTGTCCATGAGCCCGAACCGTTTACTTCCTTAGTTAATAAACCTGCTTCCGTCGCGTGCTCAGTTATGTAACGGCGCTATTTACCAACCCTCAGGTGAGTCGACTCATCCGTCTTTTCCGGGGGACTCCTCTCTCCTCTATTTTGGGTCAGTGTGCCGGCGAAGGCAGATGTGGGTCACTGGACTGCGTGCCACCCGCACAGCCACAACACAGACTTGGCGGACCTGTCTAAGACAAAGGCCTGAGAGGGAATTCAGTGTCACGGAGGAGCCGATGCTCTCCCATTCAGCGGTTCTGAAATAGACGCATGGCTCTGCGAAGTTCAGCAATTATACTCGGTTATCTCCCGTGGGAACCTTAGGGTTTTATTTCCCGCGTTAACTAATTAAAGACGTTTAATGATGATACTTTATCTGGTGCTCCATTTTCCATCCTATTATGGATGTCCTAAATGGGTTTTGGAGGGATCCTTTAAGTAGGTCATGTGGAGGCTGAAAGTTGGCCACCAAACGTCAAGTGAACCCACGGCGCCCAAGGCTGTGGGGAAAATATTCTAACTTTTTCAAAGCCGAATGTTTTGTTACATCTAAAGCAAATACAGCATTTCAAGAAAAGAAAAAAAATACCCATAATACCTACTGTCAAACATGGTGGTGGTAGTATGATGGTATTAGAATACTTTAGTTCTTCGGAAGCTGGATAGAACCAGAGCCATGAATTCTGTTCTATGATGGCAATGATTCAAAGCCCACCAGCAACTACACCTCATAATAGCAAAACAAATATAAGTAAATATTCTGGAGTGACCTAGTCAAAGTCTGGATTGAAATCTATGCTGTGGGTTGACCTTAAACAGGCCATTTAAGCTTGAAAACTCTCTGATGTGGCTTAATTAAAACAATTTCTGTAACCTAAGGATTTCTCAAAGATGCATAAAAAAATCAAGGCAATACTCCAGGTATGTTTTGAATGAGGGAATAACATTGTAACATGATAGAAAGATCAAAAAACTTGTTTTTACAAAATATTCTGTAAGTTACAAAAGCCTCTTCTAGCCTTTCAATAAAATGCTTAAAACAGCTTAAAGCATATAAAGTTTAATACAAACGCATCCAGAAACACAAAGGTACAAAATGCAAAAAATTTGCAACATATCTGTAAATATGTAGTTTTAAAGAGAAAAGACTGACAGGCAAAACATGTTAAAAAATTAGGATGTTCGTCATACGCGTAGTGAACCGTGTCGTCATGGTTTCTAGTCCTGCTCTGCAGTCAACGCCACGTCCTCACCGGGCGAAGCAGGAGACAGTTCAGTGAGAGTTAAAGGAGCGCTCAAGGTGTTATTAAAGTCAAAGTTCTCAAACCAGTCCGCCACGGAGCCTCTCCTCGACATGGCTGCCCAGTCAGGATGGCTTCTGAGCTCCAGGAGGAATTTTACCGGTGCTTTCTGGAGGATATACGAGTCGAACGAGGCGCCCCTGAAGAAGGCCTGCGTCTTGAAGCGCTGCAGGTCACGGAGGCGGCTCGCTGGACTCTTGCACAAAAGCTGAAGCGGCGAGGAGAGGAAAGGAAAAGAAAGAGACATAGGTGTGAGATTTTCTGGCCCAGAGGTAAATGTAGGATGTTTCTGAAGCCGACTGACCTCACTGAGCAGTAGGATGAGGTCAGAGCTGAGGGTCTTTGGTGGAACATAAGAGCAGTCTCTGACCTTCTTCAACATATTGATGTGGTTCGACTCCGCTGCGAGTGGAAACTGCAAAAGGAGAAAACAAAAACAGGCAAAACAAAAACAATAAAATGCGTCGTTTGTTATGAGTGAATCAAAAGAAAGTTACCTCTCCTGTAACCAGCGAGAATAACAAAACCCCAAGAGACCACCAGTCTGCAGCGTGGCTGTACGGACCCCCACTCAAAACCTCAGGCGCTGTTTGAAAAAAACAAAATGAGCATGACTCAAAGGAATAAAAGTGAAAAACAACAGACAGAAGGAAGTTCTAATAAATCCCAAAGACAAAACGTCACAAATGTTTCGGTTTTCTAACCGGGTCAAATTGAATCCAGAGCAGCAAAGAAACCGATGATGAAGACGGGGGCTTTCACTCGGTCACAGAGTCAAAAGGAAAGCCAACATGTACTAAAAAGAGCTGGAAAACAGCAGGAACGTTCTCTTAAGAAGCGTAGGAGAGCTCACCCATATACTGAATGGTTCCGCATACGGTGAACGCTCGTCCACTTCGATTCAGTTGGCGCGACAGGCCAAAATCAGACAGGCGGAGGTGACCTGAATCAAGACAAAACACAGCAACTTTTGGCCAATATCTGCAGTAACCTTTGATTTTTCTATCCAGTTTAGTGACTGATCGACAATGAGTTCTTGATCTGAGCATCTCTGGGCATTTTGCTAATGTTTTCCTTCTATTTCCTCATTGCTTTCTGTTTAGGGTTCGTCTGATGCATTGTACACATGTTGCTGGGTCTTTTTAAAAGAGAATATCTCCATCTGTGCAGTCAACGCCACGTCCCTTTTTTTTAACGCCACGTTAAATATCGTTTAATATTTTTAAAACGATAATATTGCAGACAGGATCGGTTTCAGAAAAGTTTTCATCCAGACAAACCGCAAAAATCCACCTCCGCGTGTCGTTTTAAACATTCCAAACCCATAGGGGGCAGTGTGGTGCACAGCTAAAACCTGTCAACCAATCAGATTGCTTCAAAACAACCACAACTTCCTGTTAGGAATTAAGCATGGCACCAGGAGGTTAATTTGTATGGATAGATATGTAGGCTGAACTACTTTAAAATAGTTTATTATAATATAAAGTTTTTAAAACACGAGAATGGCGACGGAATCGTTTCAAATCAAGTTTGTGGATATGTTGGATTATTTGTCACAGACTCTAATGCATGAAGCACTAAATCTTCATTTTCCAATTTGTATTTGTGTGCTTAAATAAGCATTTGTGGTGATATTAAACAAAGTTTTCATGTGGATTAAGGGCCAAAAAACGCATAAAAATGTATTTGTTTCCCCAGATATCCAGCTACATGTGGACTACATGTATAAAAAGAGATGTGCCTTACCTTGATCACTCAACAAAATGTTTTCCATCTGAAAAATAATGGAGACAATGATGAACATAACTCAGATTATACCCAAGAAAAATAAACTACACCGTACAAGTAAAATTGTACCTTTACGTCTCTATGGACGATTCCCAGATCATGTAGGAAACCTGGAAAAGAGAAATGAATCCAGTAAGCTTCACACAAGAATAAAAATGAGTTCTGATGAACATTGTTGAACACACACATACACACACACACACACACCCACGCACACACACACACACACACACACACCCAAGGCACTGCCCAGCTCTGCAGCAAGGAGTCGAACCTGGTCCTGGTCAAACTGGCCCTTCAGTAACCAGTACGTGTACAAGTCTCCAGCGCTGCAGTATTCGAACACTGCAGGGGGATAACACAGATTAGCACAGATACTTATTAGGTCCCTGCTGATGAGTTCAATCAGGTCAGCACAGGCGGCTGAATTAATATGTGAAATTAGAAAATTGCAAGGGAAACCACAGAAAATTAGCTTTTTTTTTTCCCACCTAATGTTGGTGAGGAAGGTGAAAGGTCAAAAACACAGTCATGAACCTGACATGAATGTTTTCCACATTTGGTCACATTCTAGATATTTTTGTTGTTGTTTTCTGACAAATGTCTAATTTTGTTACTCTAGCTGTTACTGGATCTCAGAGCACTTCCTTAAAACGGAGGGCTGGAATTTGGATGTAGTAGGAATCTTTACAGCTTTGACTCACTGATAAAGAGGTGGTGCTGTGTCTGGCAGCAGTCCTGCACACTGTGAATAAACGGATGTCTGAGCTGCCTCTGCAAAGCAGAGACAAACAAACAGGAAGTGGACAAATGAGACTAACAGCTAAATGTGGAAGTAGTATTTAAACTGGCTTTGTTTTATACAATTAATAAGGTTATGATTAAATGCAAAACAATACATCCCTCCTTTAAACCTTAAAAAAATCTCTGATTTATAACAATTAATAAGGTTAGTATAATTTTTGAGAGCCATTACTTTTCTGAAAAATTGACAAAAATTACCTGAATTCTAACTTCGTCTTTCGTTTGCTCCAGCACTCCCTGTTTTAAGATCTCTGACTTTGGTAGAACCTATGTGACAACAAATGTCCATTATTAAAAGCAATATAACTTGAGAAATTAGTGCTTTATATTGTATTAATTTCAAATTAATGCATAAAAAACTTCAGCCTTGGTTTTACTGAATCTCTGGTGGGATTGTCTGGTGCTGTGTGCCAACACCTTTCAGAGCTGACCCAGTGGGACTGCTTAAAAATAAATAAATAAATAAATAAATAAATAAATAAAAACTACAATCACTTGTGGGGTTCCTCAAGGCTCCATTTTTGGTCCACTTTCATTCATAATCTATCTGATGCCCCCCAAAGCTCTGAGTACAAGAACATATATGTATGTGTCACCAGTTGGCCGTAGTACATTACAACCATTGATTCATTTTGTTCAAATTATCCACAAATGAGTCCGAATTTTCTTTAGCCTCGAGCAGAAAAGACAAAAGTCATTATTTTCTGAGCCCTTCAACTTTGAAATCACCTTCAGACATCTGAGATGTGCAGAAACTACTGTCTTTTTTAAAAAAAATTATAACTGAAAATATTTTTTGTCTACCACATTTTCATAAATATACATTTCTTTTATAATTTCTTACCTATTTGTTTCTTTTAAGGTTGTATTTTAAAGTTTTTTGTGATACTTAATTTTACCATCCTAATGTATTTCATAATTTAATGTCATTTTCTTTCTCCTTTGTTTTCCTGTAAAGCGTTCTGACTTGTCTCAAACACACTTTCCTCTTTTGGAGTTACATCTCAACAAACCTTAGCAGCCCAAACCTTCTCCTGGTGAACATCCCTGACTTTCAGGACGGGTCCAAGCGAGCCTTTAGCGATGACATCGAGAACCTGAAAGCAGAAAAGTTGAGGTCACTTTCCCACACCAGCTAGTTTGGTTTAAATACCAACTCCCCACCTGGAAACAGTCCTCTGATGGAGTGTTACGTTGTGGAAACTCTGGCAGGAAGAGCGAAATGAGGGCTGGAGGAGGTTTCTCTTTCTCAAGCATTCCTTCCCTGTCACTTGGAGGAAGCGGCTCTCGGTTCACTCCCACAGGCTGAGAAAATACAGCAGAGTGTCCGAGTCTGCGAGCGATGGAGACCCGGACGTTTGATAGAAAGCCATGACTGAAGCGACGTCGAGCTGGTGGATCCTCTATCTGATGAAAACCAAAAATCAAATCGCTTTCGTCAGTGGTGGAATATCACCAACAGAATTCTTAATTTGCCATGTCATAACTACAAACTTGTCCAGATCGAATTTCTGAGATTATTTATTGAATTTGTAAATTAAACAAAATCATCTATTTGGGCTTAATTATCTAATTATGCTTGTCTGTTATGGCTTTGACTCAAAAATGATTTACTGATTCTTCACGCCACTGTTTGGTCATTTTGGCCTGCTCTTCTTAAGATTCGACAGTTGTCAATGTTGTTCGGGATTTTCATGCCTACTTCATTTGGTCATAAAGGTTACGTAATATTTTTTTCAAACAATATTACGTTTTAAAAAATGTAGAACGTATTTAATATGCGCTCTATGTTTTCTTATCGAAGGAGAGAATTTGGTCAGTTCTCTCCCTTTAATAAATTATTTCAAAGCTGTTTTTTGTGCGCAAAAGAAAAAAAAGTGTAAGTGGGCAAATACTTTTAAAGAACAGCATCAATTCTATTTACATTTTATTTTCCACATAACCATGAAGGCTCGAGCCACGTCTGCGACAAAACCGCGCGTGGAATGATCAGAATGAAGGTCAGTACGCACTTATCCAATCTATAATCTATTTTTGACTTCCATCAATGTCCATTTGTGGAGCAAAGTAAAAACTGGACCTAGATTTATTTGTTTTATTTTTGTTGTTGCCGAGTAAAGAAAACACGTTTCACTTCTAGTTACACAAGAATCACTGCACGAACTCTGCATAAAAATACGTAACCACATCCAACGCGAACGCATCTGCATCGCTCACTCACCTTCCTGTTTTTACTGACTTCGCATCCCATCACATCCTCAAGACTTTCACTCACAAAAAAAAGTGAGTTAAAACGCAGAAAAGCAACAACAACAAAAGCCGCAGTCTTCGTGTTTTGATCTCGTAAATCCACGTGTCTGTGTGACTGGAGCTGCGTCCCGCGGATGGATGGATGGATGGATGAATGGATGTGACGCGTCTCCAGCCTGATTTGCGGGGAGATTCCGCTCCAGTTGAAGCTGTCAGATCGATGATCGATCAGCCCGCAGAGAGCCGAGCGACTTTAACCGAGATGTAAACAAAAGGAGCCGGCGGGACGGAAGAGAGCACAGCCGCTTTTGCGTTACTCTTTAATCGACACGTTCAAGACAAGTGACAGAACAACCGTGGTTACAAAAATATCAAATACTTTGCATGAAAAGTGCTTTAGTGTTAAAATTACAGAAGATGCACTTTCTTTTCCTTTTCAACATAACCATCAAGTACTCGAAGATATTTTATTTCTTCTTGATTAATTGCACTGAGGTAAAGTTAAAGTAAAACAGCAGGCTGAGTGATGCAATAAAAATCGAAAACATGTCGGCCTTCATGTCAGCGACAGTCATGCAGCCCAGATCAGCTTCTTCCATATGTGGTAAAACATACACTGATAAATTTAGATTTAGCATGAAATGAATGGAATCCCAGCTGTTAGTAGTTAGTGTTGTGTGTGTGTGTGTGTGTGCGTGCGTGCGTGCGTGCGTGCTGGATCTGCAGCGGTGTTCCTGAGCCAGCAGGAGAGGAGCAGGAATCTGCCTCGCTACTTTCAATGCAATAAAAATACTTATTACATCCGGGTCATCAGTCTGACGGAGGTGGGAGAGAAATTCAGGAGCAACATCTCATTTTAGCAATAACAAAACAAGAAAAGTTGTAATGGTAAATCAGCAAAACCTCTTGGGATTTTTAGATGTTGTCTAGAGGAAGCAGGAGGGAGAAGAAGTCATAGCGAGCCTCTTTATGCCTTTATTCAAGTCTCAACTAGATAAAAACTAGCCATTTTTATCTCAGTGTAACGAGATGCAAAACTCTCTAGAGAACTTTCTCGTTTAAACGAGAAAGTTTATTGTGAAAACACGAATGTTTCTAGTTAATAAGAGTTTCTCACAATGAGAGATTCTCTTTATATATAACAAGATGCAAAACTAGCAAAAACGAGAATGTATCTTGTGAGAACAAGAAAATATCTCGTTAAAACATGAACGTAACGAGATGCCAAACGAAAATGTTTCTTGCTAATAAGAATGATTCTCTTAAGAGATTCTCATTAAAACGAGAACGTTTCTTGTTACACTTTCTTGTGATGGCGACGAAGCTTCTCGTTAAAAGATTCTTAACGAACATTTCTCATAATGAAAAGTTTCTCATTAAAACGAGAATGCTATAACTCAATGCAAACTCGCTAAAACGAGTTTATTAAGATGAGGTTTCTTGTTATAACACATCAAACGTGTCATTACAATGACAAACTTTCATTTTAACGAGATAAGTTTTAAATTTTCTCGCTTTACCAATTTACCGCTCCTGAATTTATTTCCGAGCTCTGTCAGTTAAATGCTTTTGTAAATCAGAGCTGCCCAGTGTATGAAATGCTATAATTGGCACACAGAAACTAAAGAAAAACAAAAAAACATCAGAGCACACATTTGGTCATTGTGACATCCAGATATCCATGGAGATCCTTCGAAAACAAGTTCAGCAGGCTCATGTGATGCAGTGAAACTACAGGAGAAGCTTCGCCCGCTCTTCCAACGTGGTTCCACAAGCTGGAGTGACGTTCGGGTGTTCAGAGGGAGCCATGTCAGTGAGGAGTGTTTTTTTTTTCTTTTTTCGTTTTTCACTTGCGTCGGCTGAAGATGCTCTTCTTGCTGGAGCTTTTGTCCGCGGTGCTGAGGCCGATGAGGAGCCGGGCCTTCTCGTCTTCCTCCTGCTGCTGCTGGTTGTTGTCCGCCTTCCCGTCGGACGCCTTCCCGCGCAGGTCCGCCACGGAGGCCGGCTTCAGCCGCAGCTTCTCCTTTATCATCTGGGCAGCAACATGGAGCCGTTTATGAAGAACGATAAGCAGCAAAAACAAACAAACATGGACCTTTTAAAAAATTTTAAATAAGAAAAGAAAAAAATCCTAACAATTTAACTTTTTTATATATATATTTGAATTAGTAAAATTCAAAAATGTTTGATTTTCCTTCAACTTTATAACTATTTTAGCATTTTATGTTTTAGACTGGCAGAAAGTAACAAATAAAATACACTAAGGTTTGTGATCGTAATGTTGAAGACAGGGTGTGAATATTTTTTGGAAGTGTTCACACCTGCGCTACAAGCGCCTTCCGGCTGTCCCGTTTCACAGCCATGGCGAAGTCCAGCCACGTCCACGTGTTGTTGTGGTACTCCAAACACGGAAGAACCAGGTTCAGGTCCTTCCAGTCCACACTGCTCTTCTCTCCCTGACGGGGAAAAAAACACACACAACACATTTAGACATAAAAAATGAAGGAGAAACTTTGAAAGGGAGCAAATGAAAATGAAAAGGCAAAAGGGGGACAAAACCTGCAGTCATTGGTTTAGATGTTGGCGTGGATGGAGGAATCTAGTGACAACAGGTCAGCATCCAAACTGATACCGTTGTGCACTAAGAAAATCTCAAAATCTGATTGGTCAGATTTTCACGAAAAGTTGCGTGGAAGATGGTAAGGCTGTGGAAAACTTGTGAATTTGCATTATTGCAACTTCCTACATTTACTGAAGCATGCATGGTACTAATCTCATTAACTATGTTGGACTTTTGAGAAGCAGCTCACAGGTCTGTTCTATAAATAATGCTGCTATTGGATTCAATCTGGTACATTTTGTCTCTAGTTGCTACTAGTCAACAACAAATGGACTAAAATTTGATTCAAATTAAAACAAATGTATTTATTTTTACAAACATTAAGTGTTGTTTCCGTCTCCACTTAGAAAATTACAGATTAAAAACCCAGCTGGTTAGAGTTGCTTTCACACCATAATAATTGGAGCATTGATATTTGATGCGGAACGATGATTTTAATAATGTCTGTTATTGGGTTTTTACTACCATTGACTCTATAATGTTATTTATTTTTTTGATATATTTTCACGATGTAAAGCACTTTGAGCTGCTGTTATGCTGAAATGTGCTAAACTACATTTGTAACAAAATGACTTCCTTTAAACCTTCCTGAACACGAGAACCTGGAAAACTCATATCTGCTTTGAGACAAGAAAACATTTTATTTTCTTTTTTTTGGGGGGGCAGAAATATCCATTTTTACATTTCCAGCTTATGAAGTTAAGCATAATGATTACTCAGAGCATTGGCGTGATTAATCTGACCAAATCTTGTAAAAAATAAAATAAAATAAACTGATTGATGTAAGAAGTTCGTGGTGAATTTAGTGTTAAAGGTGAAACCCACCTTGTAGCTGACACACAGAGGCACTTGGGGAATCTTGATGTAGATGAAAGAATTGTTCATAGCAGCTCTCTCCTTCATCTTATCGATGTCATCCACAGGATGCTGAGTGGAGAAAACACACAACACCAGTTTGTCTTTTTCTCTCCTTCCTGAACAGCTTCAGTTCAGAATCGACTCCCCACCTCTGGAGGCTTCCTGAATGACCTCCTGACCCCTGCCGTGCGGTTCAATCCCTGGGTGATGCTCTTACTGGGGCCCATGGCGCCCATGGTGTCCTCCGACAGCGGCCGGGGTTTGACTGGAATAGCTGCGACACACACACACACAAACACACACCGTATAAGTGTCAGCACTATGCCCTCTGCCTGACACTGCCGGCAACACCTAACACCACCACAGAGCCACTCTCACACACACACTCATGAGACCACAGTTCTCAAAAACACACGAGTAATTCAACACTGCGTATGGAGAAAATAGCAGCTGGTATTGATCGGTCTGCTGCAGGATCCACACAGTTAGGATCATTTTTGCTGGACAATAAATCGTCCTAATAATTATCACGATTAATGATAATATTGTGGTTTTGAGAGCATTTTCAAGTAACATATAGATAATGGCATGTATGTGCAAGTTCACGTTCTCAAAGATCAATAAAATTTCATTTCGTAAAGAAAACAAAATGGAAGTTATCTTAAGTATCCGAAATAAAACGACAACTAAAAACATAACGAAAATTAAAACAACTTAAAACCGAAACAATGAATAAAATGGATCATAAAGTCTCTGTAAACAAAACTGCCCTTCAAAAAATATTAATCATCAGAAAAAATGTGTCTTTTAATTAGGTAGATGAAAATATCTGGCTTTACCTCATTTTCTGATTTAGGCTTTTAATCAAACGTTAGATTGCACTTTATTACAAAACTATGCCGTTCTGAACATCAAGCACTTTCAAGGTCTTGATACATGAATCAAGCTCTTTCCAAATCTTAAAATTCAGGCATTATCAAGGATTTCAACTAGCCGTACTGTGTACAGAGATAAAAAAGGCCTTCATCACAAAACGACGTACCGGTAGTGACCATTCTGGACTTGTCTTCCTCATCTGTGACGTCTTCCTCTTCAACGTTTCGGCCCGGGAAGAAAAAGCCCATCATCCGTTTGAAGAACTGGTACATGAGCTGGATGGTGAGCGGCACCACGTTCACCTGATCACAGCAGAGAGGCTCAATCAAAGCAAAACTGCAGTAAAATGTGCTTCAGCAGCAGCAGCAGCATGACGCGATTCTGACCTCAAAGTGTTCCTTCACAGAGATTCCTCCCACCGGGGGGCGCACTTTGCTGAAGATGCGCAGGGCGAACTGTCGCCCGGACTGGCAGTTGCTCTGAGGTCGAAGCACAACCTGGAAAAATGAGACAAGGTCAGCGACGGTACAACGCGGCTCGGACGGGGTCGGAAAGGTGCGTCACGGAAACAGGTGGAGATGATGACGTGAACACGGTGGTGAGACATCAGGAACACATGCGGCTAGTTGCTTTCAACATGCGACAGTAAAAACTCCCAGAGGAGCTGTGGAGTGATCCCATCCGGGACAAACCAAGGTGGGTTCAAACACAGACATCTGTCCTCAGTACGTACCCTCACACGCTGCACGGAGGAAACCAGGCAGAAATACATTAACACACAGAGAAAACAGCAAAAGTAAAAAAACAAAAAACAATACAAGGTGTTCCAGTCAGACGTTTACATGCACTCATCACCGGCATGAATGCCGTTCATTTAAAGTTTTATTTTATCTCTTATTTCTGCATCGTACAACAGTGGAGAGTTAGTTTGAATGGTGCTACTTTCAAATGTGGCTCAAATGTATTCATACGGCTTTTCTCAACTAATTAGGAAGGCGCTGATCTAAAAATTTGGACCGATATCAGTATCTGATATAAACATTTTAAATATTTACAGATATTATACATTTATATATTTTACTACGCTTTCAACTTCTTGAGAGAAAAAAAAAATTCAAAAATCAAATTTACCTTGTAAGCTGCGTTTGGGAGCAGGTTGTTCATCGTGAACCACCCGAGCTCCAGCAGATGCTCGGCCGTGTCATCGGACTTGTTCAGCTACAAAGGACAGGAAGTGGATATTTAGTTCCTCTGTGACGTCTCGAGTGCAGGAGATGGTGAATTTGAAACGCATCAGACAGACGGAGGTCAGACAGCTTCTACTCGCCTTGGTGTACATGAACCTCTGCAGCTCCAGCTCTGCGATGCCCAGCTGCCCGTCCTCTTCGGTCAGACACCAGCGAGCCTGAGCGAAGTAGATCTCCGTCCTGCGCACGACACCCACGTCTTCTGGTGGCTTTCGCAGCTCCAGCTTGTTTGCCCGCTGCAGCTGGAAATCTTTAAAACACCTAAAAACAACAGAGATGTTTTTCACTTCAAGCCGTTTCCTGCTTGTTGTTAGAAAGGTCCATCGGTCCTGAGGAGAGACCTGATGAGGATGTTGAGCTCCTCGCTCTTCATCTGCATGTCATTCTTCTCCTGGTTCAGCTGGTTCTGCAGCCGCATGTTGATGTCCATCAGTTCGTCACTGTTCGCTTCGTCAGTTTGAGCCTAAAGGGAGGTGGAATTTTAAATGATTCACATTGCTTCAATTGCATTTCTCCTTTCTATTTATAGCACTACCAGGATAAAGTTGTAATATTACCAAAATAAAATCAAATAAAGCGAGGCGGTGCGGCTCACCCTGATGTTGGAGTAGATCTGCTTCTCGAGGCGTCTGATCTGAGCGAGGTGCTGCCTCACCGCCTCCTGCAGGTGCAGGATGCTGCTGCGCTGCTCCTCGGGGTTGCTGGAGATCTCCAACTGGAAGCGAACCCGCTGCTTCTTCTCGCTGTGCTCCTGGAGAAGAACCGTAAACCGTCACAGGATGATGGAGAAAGGAGAGAGAGAGAGAAAAAAAAAAAAGAGATTCCCGGCTGGCTGGCATTCCTGCCCACCTTGCGTCTGGGCTCCACGTGAAGCAGCAGGTTGTTGACGATGTCCAGGATCATGGCGTACTGAACCGGGTTCGTGGAAATCTCCAGGTCGTGGTGAATGAGAGTGAACGTTTCCACAGCACCTGAAAAGAAATAATTGAACTGATTTTTTGTTTTCCTTCAGTGCTCATGATTTCCATAATGCTTAAAATGCTGATGAAATCACACAATTTAATGTGCAAAATAAAATTCACAATGAAATGTGGAATTTCACAGAATAAGATTATATCTGCGATAAAGGAAGGATATAAAGTAGTTTCTGTGGTGTTTAGCGTCCTGATTATTATGGAAGTCTGCACAAGCTTTTGTTTTTTGTAGCTTTTTTTTTCATGTGATAAGTATTTTTATTGTGTTTTACTCTAAACCTTTTTTAAGAGGGACATTTTCTTTTATGTTAAAAATGGGATTCCCAGTTTTTTCACATAATGTTTGAGTTCAGTTCTTCAAAGGACTGAGAAGGAAACCCTTTTTACAATCTGGTAAAAATAACGTGTTGAACTGCAGCCATTTGTTTCATTTGTGAGTATCAGGTAATGTTGACCACTAGTTATTGGTCTGTCTAATTTTATGCATTTTTTGGGTTAATAAATATGGTTAAAAAATTTTTTAAAAAAATACAAAAATATTTGTAATGCTGGATTTGGAAAATAATAAAACTGGATTTCAGTGCTGCTCCTGTGATCACACACACCCGCCTGTTTTTTCAGCAGGTCCTCCTTCTCGTGGTTGTTCCTCATCTCTGGAGGCTTGATCTGCGTGGCCAGCTCCGGGTTGATGTCGTGGCTGTAGCTGATGTAGTGCATCCTGCAGCTGCAGCGCGAGATGATGCGCTGCACCTGCTGCGACTCGTTCACCTGCGCTGGCTGGTTCCAGTCTGCCAAACGTAAAATTCAACCGTCTGATACGAGCAGAATTAAATCTAATCAGAGAATACATGAGCTAAAAATGTGCTCTTCTTCTCACTCCTATTATTTACTGAATTTGGAAGATACTTTTGTAGCACAGTTAAGGATGCACCAACCTGTTTTTTTATTTATTTTTTATTTACTTCCTGTACTTATATCTAAAGTTTATTATCGGGCGATAGCGAACAAAACAGAATAATAGTGCTGAATTGACTTAAAACATTTTTTTCTTTGTTTCAAACAGGCATAAATTTACTGAATTACTCATTTATTTGATAACTGCACCACAACACAACTTTAACTTTTTCAATCAGTGCAGTATGTAGTAGAACAGCCAATGGAAAAGAAATAGTAGATAAACTGAAACAACAGGCTGACCATTTTTTTCAAACATGTAAAAAATAAACTACATCAAACCTTCATTCAAATGGTTCAGAAAGTGCAATTAGGAATTCTAAATATAATGTAAAATAAATAAATAAATAAAAAAAAGCTTGACATCGCTCAGAGCACAAAGAATTAGCCTGAATAGATTTTTTTTCTTCAACATTGGGACTGATACAGATATTAATAACTCGAAGCACAATCGAGTCTTCCTGTACCTGTAGTGGTGCTGACCATCCCTCCCACTGCCTGGCCGCTCTCCATCAGCTCCTGCACTGAGTCCAGGTTACGCTGCCTGTGCTCCTCAATGTTTTTCACCTAAACAAGAAAAACACAGATTAAAGATTCTGTCCAAAAATTAGTAATCCCAGCATTTTTGGAAGCAGTGCTTGTAACTTTAGCAGAATAAGCATAGCCCTTCAGCCACACGCATTTACTTTTGCTCTTGAGAGCAGAGCCTACCTCCAGCCACAGCTGACGGTCCTCTTGCTCAGAGGGATTCAGCTCCATGGTGGCAAAGTACTGCATGCCGTCCAGCAGGCAGGTCCAGGTGGTCTTCTGCTTCAGCGTGTCGCTGTACCAGGTCGGGTGGTGCTCGCACTGCAGCAGCTGGGCCTTGGCTGCAGACACCAGCACACAGCCGGCTGTTTCTGTGCCGCGGAGCATCATCTAGGTGAAGACAATCACATTCAGACTGATGTGGTAACTCCCAAGTCCGTCTCTGAGCTGGACAAGGTTTCATTAGATGAACTAAATATTCAGCAGGCCGGGCTTTTTAAAAGATCGATGATCGCCCAGAAAACTGCAATCGGAACACCTCTACCCAAAATATTTCCTAACTGGGTGCTGAAGTTTCTGTGGTTTGGATCCTGGATTTATAGAAATTTTGTAATCTTCAACCAACATGTGGTCATAAAACCAGTTCAATCAGTTCTGATAATAGGCTTAAAAGATCATAAACCGTGACTCACTAGGTCAAAATGGTGGAAATACTGTAATCGACACTAGTCTGCTTTATGGCTGCTTGTTGTTAAATGAAATAAAACATGAATTCATTTCATCTTTCATTGTTATTCCACACTTCACCAAACCTGGAAAATACTTTGGTCACATCAGAGGCCTGTTAGAACCGTGATGGTTCCTGAACGCAGCATCAGAGCGATTACCTGACAGTTGACCAGCTCTATGAACCAGTTACGGTTGAACACGTCGTCGGTCTGACAGGCTGCGATGCCACACAGCTGGTCGCTCACTCCAGAGTCTTCCTCGGAAAACACCACAAACTTGTCCGTCTCCTCGATAAGCTTCTGCAACATCGACGTTCCTGCAAAACACCAAAGAAACAGATGCGGCTGAGCCGTTCCCGATCCCCCTGATGGAGATCGTCGCCGTCACCGCAGCTGGGAGCGCCCACCTTCGTTTTGACTTTTCTCCACTCGACTGGCAGCGGGAATGACCGGAGTGACGGGAGCCGCGGTCGGGGAGTAGCTGGAGGGGGAACGCTTGAGTTTCTTCGTCTGCAGGTGTGTGTCGATCTTCAGACCCTTCAGAGCTTCGGTGGAGAGATTCCTCTTCAACACGGACGCCTTTTTGTAACCGTCGTACAGCCCGAAGGCGATGTTTCTGTTTATGGTCGTCCAGGACGCCCGCAGGTCCACCAGGCGCAGTTTGTGAGTGTAAGAGGCATTTGTTTCATCTGTGATGTTCACTTCCTGTCGGGAATCACAAACAAACAAAATAATTTTTTTTTTTTCCCTCTTTCTGGCTACCAAGAATGAGTACTTATCGTATTGTTTGTCATTTATCGTGATACATGTCATGGTCAGAATTCTGGTTTATTGTTGTCGCAATAAATTCCAATTAATGAAGTAAAAAAAAAAAAAAACAACAAAAAAAACATCCACATTGTCTGTATTGTCACTTTTACTATTTTTTCCACTGTTGTTTATTGAAACACCAGTAAATAGCAATAAATCTGAAAATATCGTGTGCAGTTTAGTGATACAAATCACACTTCTTTGTGTGACCGGTGTCCTAAAAGAGCAAATTACAAAATGGGAATGTTTATCAAGAGCAGTGTTTCTGTTTTTGGGGCTATAATTGCTGTGACACACAATCACAGTCATACAATTTCCTATAAAAGACGAAATAATTCTCATCATCACCTTTACTGGTATCACAGTAGTTTGGCAAAATAACATGATAAAAATTTAAGCCCTTCCCGGTTACCATGAAAACCAGAAACGAGCTCCAGCCATTACCTCCTCCATGCGGTTGCTCTGCCGCTGGTAGCTAAGCGATGACAGGCTGAGCAGGTGAGTCTTCTTCACCTGAGCGTTCATCTGGTGGTCAGCCGTCTCGTCCCAGGTGGAGGCCATCAGGTGAACCGTCACCTGAGACAGCTCACTCACCATCTGAGTCACGTTCCACTCAGAGATCAGCCTCCTCATCACAGTGCCAGCTGCAAAAGCAACACACAAGAGTTGGCTTTTAAATAAAAAAAGGTAGATTTATGTGCAGAGTCTGAGAAAAAACAGAAAAGCTTTTTTTTTTTTTTAAATCCCATGATGCTTTTTACCCTGTGGAATGAGTCTCTGAGTCCCACGAGTGAAGACGTGACCTTTGTTGCACTCCACTTGGACTCCTCTCTGCTGCGCAAAGGAAGCCCAGTAATGCACCTGAGGGATAAACAATACATGTTTATCAATACTACAGCCTGATTAAATGCAGATGTTTGAAACCTTTTTGTGGGTTTAAGCCTCTAAAAAACTAGTTATGGGCTCAGCTATCAAGAAGTCACATGAAACAGAAGTAAAAGTTAAGAATATTCTGGCTCTACAGCTAACTCATAGCAAAAAGCTTATCTGCAGAAGAAAGATGCAGGTTTATTAACATCCTTTGCTTGGATGGTTGGCAAGAAATGAATTATGAAGCTCTGTGTTTTTTAGATGAAGTGTAAGAAGACTGGAAGTTTTCTGAACCCAGGTAAAGATGCAGTAGGTAACTTTCATAAAAAAAATGTTTTCGTATACATTTCTGTCACCATGAGACAATTGTGAAAAAAGTTATTCCCTCTTCTTCCTCTATGTGGTCCTACTGTAGAAATACAACACTAGGTCCAAAACGACCAATCAGAGCCAGGGGGAGGGTCTTGGTGCTCCTGTTCGCACTGCTTAATACGCTGATGGCAAAGAGAAAACTTTCTGTTCCAGGAAAACTGTATCTGCTGTTACTGGTGGCCACACTAACCACCGAGCAGAGAACGGGGGAGGGTATGAGCAGCATGTAGACAGGGATGACTGACAGCGCTAAGACCCTCCTCCTGGTTTTGATTGGTTATTTCTGATCAAGTGAAGCTATCAAGAGAAGGCAGAAGAGCAACATTTTTTCACATATCTGTTTCATTCTATACTCTCATGACATGATGACAGTTCTAACAAATATATATATATATATATATATATATATATATATATATATATATATATATATATATATATATATATATATACATATATATGTACTGTTTATAAAATGCTTTAACCCCATGTGAGAACTGGTCCAGGTGTAAACATAACATTATGCAATGTGTTTATTAATAAACACATTATGCAGTGTTTATTTCTAATTTAATTTAAAATGTTTAAAACATACCAGTACTTATTTGATGCATTTATGTGGCGCTAATTAATACTTTGAATTACGGCACTTGGGGCCTTGAAGACTTTGTATCTAAAGAAGATTTTTAAGCACTTTGAAATTTTAAACACAAAGAATCAATTTGTTTGAAGCTAAATGAGCATATTTAGCTTAAAACAAAATTGATAACAAATTGCTAAATAATTTTTTCAAAATATTATCTGAAAAACGATCTTTCGGAAAATAATAAAAACCTCACTTGCAGCTGAGGGAAGGCAGCAGTGTAGGACATCTGCTTGTAGTGCTGACCCAGCTTTTTGCGGATTGGCCTCAGGCTGTGGAAGAGCTTGCCTCTGCAGATCGGTCGAGACACGCTGGTCCAGGTGGCCCAGAAGTTCTGCATCCAGCGCAGGGTGCTGCTGTACAGCAAGATTCGAGGCTCGGGAGGTTCTAGAAGACAAGACGAATGCAGTCTTTTAACATGCCGTGGATTCATCTTTGAGGTCTGACAGTTCTGACACACACCAGTGGAGCAGTTCTGATTGAGGTCCATCGTGATGGAGAGGTTGAGGTTTTCAGAGCGAAAAGCTCTGTAGGAGTCGTGAGGCTGTCCCGAGGTCACATCCGCCATGTTCTCAGTGCAGCAGACCATCACTGCGTGGTGGTCGTGGGGGTTGCCGTGGCAAAGCCACTGAAGATCAAGGGTCATACAGAGGTTGGGCAAGTGCAGGAAACGGATATCGTCATACCTGGAGTGGAAAGTGGGGATTTTCTTGGTTAAAATCTCATCTATGAATGTGGAAACAGATTTCATTCCAAGTGTTGGTGCTTACTTTGATGCCGTCCGGACGTTTACGTCCAAATTCCCTTTAAACACAAACTCCCCAGGATTCCAGTCGAAGTTCAGTTTGGTCCATTCCCAGTGCAAATTCTCGGTTGTGTTGTACGGATCCTGGAAGAACCCAAACACCAATTGAGTTAAACAGAAACACTCAAAACAATAGAAAGAATTGAGGAAATATTCAAAAACATATAAATAATCTCAACGACATAAATAGAATCAAGCAAAGACATAAAGAAGTTGCTTCACCTCGGTAGCCAGCTGATGCAGGTTGGCGTGCTCGATGTTCATGACCCAGTGTCCGTGCAGGAGCAGACGGCTTTTGTCCCACCAGGCCAGAGGGGGAGACGGATCGGCCGTGGGTTTGGTCAGCAGATCTACCGACTGCCCAATCAGCGTCCAGGCAGGGTCCCAACATGGCCCCCATACGATGGTATACAGAGAGATATTGGCTGCAGAGAGAGCGACTTCATCAGAACTGGAGGAAAACGTTATGGCATCATTCTGCGCTGGTCATGAATTTCCTAGCATTATATTTAATAATTATGTATATTAAATATATCTTATTACCCTTTCGACAATGAAAAAAACAACAAAAAAACCCCAGCAAAAACATGAAAACTATACTGGTTTTTAATATCAGTCCCATTTTACATATGGGATTAAAGAACAGATGTGTAAAAATGACTAACATTGTAACAGTATAACTCATGGTGTTTATTTAGCTTCTGATTAACTCCACGCATCAAATATTAAATAACTAAATATAATAACTTTCTTAATCAATGTGTTACAATATTAGTAATGAATGTTCCTCTGCTATAAATAAAAGGAATTAGATCATATTATATATTTTAGCAGTGATGGGGACACCTTCACCGATGCGCTAATAGCACAGCTAATTCTTTTGTTTAGCGCTTTAACATTTTTGCTAACTTTGAAAACTTTTAGCGTACTTATCTGCTGCTAAATTAATTTTTCTGAATGAATTCTAAAGCACTGAATTAGTTGACCGTTATCAAAAACTTTCCACTGAAAAAAGGTTTGATGTCTGTGTTGAAGTTTTGGTTACTGACAGTTAAGAACTCTTCCGAGTTGTTAGACATTTATGGTCAATTAGCCAAAATTAGCAACAGCGTTAGCA
Organism: Poecilia mexicana; assembly: GCF_051168715.1. Taxonomy (NCBI): domain Eukaryota; kingdom Metazoa; phylum Chordata; class Actinopteri; order Cyprinodontiformes; family Poeciliidae; genus Poecilia; species Poecilia mexicana. The sequence goes on along the minus strand of NW_028263382.1, from coordinate 31,901,520 downwards.
ACTGAAACCTTGAGGGAAAAGGTCTGTTACAAAGTATCACTGTGAGATGCAACCACACAATGAGGTGTGCAATGACCACTTTGACCCTGCAGAGGGCGACACAAGCTGTCAACACATTGTTGAATTTAGCGCTATAGCAATAGCTTCTGCTAAATACCAACAACACTGTTGAATTTAGTGTTGAATACCATGTTGATTAGTGCTATTGCATCTATTGTTCATGATTAGTGGTTTACGGTTAGCGTAGCTAGCTTTTTAATTAGTGGTGCGCACTGTTGCATTTAGATTAAAATTCTTGTGGAAAAAAAAAACCTGTTAGTTTTATCATCATCATACAGTGAGAATGTAATCAGTCTATGCCTACAACCGACTAAATTAAAACAATGCTGTCAAAGTTTGGACAGTGAGAATTAATTTTGCTACAGGAAAATGAAACAATATTTTCTCTTTGATATAAAAATAATTGAATAATTTTAGCAGGACCTACAAAAATGTGCAGAACTTACATTTGAAATCATAGTAGAACTTGAGTGGAGGCATGTTTCTGTGGACCGTCACATCTCCCCACGGCGCTCCAAGCGGGACAGTCTGCTTGCGACGAGCCCTCGCCTGACCGTCCTGCTCCGTCCCGATCAGACGTCCCGACAGCTCCCAGTCCCGGATCTCAAACAGGTAGCGCGGATAATCTCGAATTCTCACTGACAACATAACATGTTTGAAAAATTAGACATCACCTTAAAATATTTTGATTTAAATTTTTTATTTTTTTTTAAATGATAGACTTACCCAAAAAAGCGCCTAGCTTAAACTTGACAGCACGACACCACTGAACCACCAGGGGGAGCCCGTCTCGGGGGAAAGGACTGATCCTGTCGATGTCTCTCAGTTGCTCTCTGACTTTCTCCGGACCGTGGAAACACTGATCGGCCAGGGCGATGAGCTCCAGGTCCGACACGGTCCAGGTCAGCAGAGACTTCCTCATGGGAGTGTTGGCGTAGAGTCGGCGCGAGCGCTGGATGTAGATCTCTATGTGCTTCTTCTCCAGCGAGCTGTACAGCTCCTCTATCTTTCTGGCGGGCAGAAGTTCTCCGTGCTGCTTCCTGAGTTCTGCCACCTTCTTGTCCAGAAGCTGCAGGCGCTTGGCGCTCTCTTTGCTCTCATCCTTCATCAGCTCGTAGTTGTCCCTCAGCTTGATTTCGAAGACGTCATCCAGGAAGACGAAGGAGAACTGGCTGATTTTGAACACGAGATCAGGAGGCAGCCATTGCTCGGACGGCGGCGGGCTCTGAGGGAGGTGGAGAGTCTTCAGCCACTTCTGCACGCCGATGGCCATGTCGAAGGTTTTGGAGAAGTTGTACTGGTAAGGGAACTCCACGGACAGAGACGGGCAGGTGAGGACCCAGACTCGGTTGTGGGGAGTGGCTAGGAACGGGAAGGTGTCCCTGTGCAGCTGCATCTCAGTGAGCTCGTCGTGAGTCTCCACGTCCAGCTCGTTGAAGGAGACGATGTTGTTGCCGTCGAAGTTGAAGACGAGCAGAGGGGAGCGTATGTGTATGGAGCCAGCGTGCTTTGAAAGGGAGAAGGCCTTGGTGTGCAGCAGGATGTAGTTCTTCTCGCTGACATGGGCTGTCAAGCGGGTGGAACCCATTTCCAGGCGTACGGAGAAGCTTCTGGTCTGACCCAGCATGGCGTCTCTGTTCTCTTCCTGTTCGCCACGGAGCAAACGCCAACAGGCCTGAGCTTCGGTCATGTGCTGGAACAAGACCATGTGGTCTGGTGGAGCCCAGTCTACAGCCAGCTCCTCTTCGCTCTGAACCTGTACAGACATGGAAGTTCAACCATCCATACCCTGTTCCTTCTATCTGTATTCAGCAGTAACAAACTTGAGTTATTCATGCGGCTTCTGTGATTTAAAAGGAAGAATTTCAATCCACAGCGCCCAACAAGTCCAAAATGTAACAATGACATCCAACATAGCTTTATTTCCAGATTGTCTGATAGAAGTCACAGCTAAGAACTAAGTCAAGTCATGTGGAAATGTGTAACTGGAATGTGTTTTGCATGAATTTAACTGATTAAGCTGTTTAGTGCATGGGAGACGAGAGACAAAGAGTTCCAGTCACAAAAAAACTAAAACCAATGATTCTGTCACAGCGACTGGGCCTTATAATACATGGCAAATAATGGTGTACTGACATATAAAACTCACAAGTTGAGAAAAAAATACTGACTTCCCCCAATTTAGAAACCAAAGTGGGGGAAATAAATTGGCCTCAGAAAACTAGCCTCGTTTCTGGAAAGTGGTGTGGAAAACGCATTGTTAGAAACCTGCGGCTACCTGTAAGCTGTGTGTGGTGACGTGATACCAGACGGTTATTGCGGTGAGTTTGAGTATGGGGTTGAGGGTCTGGGCGGCAGGGCAGCACGCTTCCATGTTCTCAGTGAGAGTTTTCACCAGAGACAAGCTCATCTCCTGCAGAGACACTCTGGAGCTCTCTGCAGAGCTCAGGATGCTGACGGCGTCCACACGTAGAGACACGGCTCCTGAAACACAACACACTCCCCGTCAGATGAGATCTCTGATATCAGTCTGGGAAACGGTTGAAATTTGAGTCGAATTATAACATTTAAGCAATAAACGGGTTTTTCAAAGATGAGATTTGTTTTTCCTGTTTGTTGATTGCTGGATTTGACAAATTTGCCTACAACTGGTTAACTCCAGCATGTCCTTTATGAAATCTACCCTTTGGAGCATCAATCCTACAAGCTCTGATAGACAACTTTGCTTGATATTCTGCTGCTTGATCATCTTTTAGTCAAGAGAAAAAAATAATTTTTAGTTTTTCACATCCACAAACCTACATCCCTTTAAAAAAATAAAAGAATGAGAAATTAAATTCTTGAGTTTATTTACAAGACTTGTTCTTACTGAACGTAACAAAAGCTTCTACTCAGGTGGCAGGAAACTATTCAAATAATCTGCCTCTGGAATCAGCTACATCATTGTCTGAATTTGAACTACTATTCATTTCAGATATACAAACATTTCGTTGTAAATGCTTTTTATCTGGAGCAGCTGCTGCAGTAGATGTAATAATTTCACACTCCTATTTTTTCCTAGCTTTGTTATTTTATTAGTCTTAAGCTGCTATTTGTAATGACCAGGATAATATTGCAAAAAAAAGATTTAAATGGGGGGAAAAACATAACTATTTAATCTACTGGTTAATTAAATGTTGAAAATACAAATAAATAAAACCTAAATCTTGAGTTTAGTTATGTATTTTCAAAAGAAGAAATAAGGTTAAAAAAGTTCCATTAAATTACATTTTTCTAAAATGCGTTGTCTTTTTAAATCTATCCCTAAGGTATTTTTTTAGGTTTTTCCCATGAGACCAACAGTGATGAAGAAATCAGGTTTATTTCAGATTATTCCAGCATTTACCTCCTCAGCAGAAGCAAGATAGATATTCTAATATTATTCCAACAAAGTGAGTAATTTAAGTTTCACAGTGACAGAAAAGTGATCAAAAGCTAGAAATGTGGCCTCTCCCACCCCAAAAAAGCTCATTTGAATCAACTTTTATCTGGTTTATGGTTTTAAAATGAAAGGACCTCACACTTTTTTCCCCAGTATTTTACAAAGAATCCTACCTGAGTAACGTTAAACATCTGACTCCGACTGTTTTCCTCAAAGAAGCTTCTTCTTACCTGTCACATTGGAGACTGTGAATACATTGACATCGTTCAGACAGCAGTCCAGTTTAAAAAGCAGGCCGGGCTGTGAGGAGGAGTGGCCCGACTTGACGACTTCGTCTCCAGAGGGAGAGTCGGGCGTCACGTCTGGCTGGTGAGGCTCAGGGTCAGCGGAAACCCGCAGGAGGGACAGGAGGCGAGAGAGGCAGAGCGCGCAGGTCTCCGACAGCTCCACCTGCAGACCCTTCAGGCTGGACTCCACGTTCAGGCTGGGAGGCTGGCTGCTGCAGGCGGACTGGGGTCGGTTCAAACTCCCCTGGAGCAAAAAAAGGGAGAATATTCATGACTAAAACCAGACTTTTTCTACTCATAAACAAAAGTTGTATATATATATTTTTTAAAACAAATCTTCTGTTTGAAATTAACTTTGCATAACAATAATTGTTCAAATGCAGCCTTTTGTCACTTTTACTGTAGGTTAATGCTCAATTTTGGAAATGAACTCAATTTCAGCAGACTTTTTGAGTAACCTCTAAATACAGCAAGGCTGCTGCTAATGCTTCCAGAAACAAAGTCAGAAAAATTCATCCTTCCAGGACGTTGCAATACTTGTTTTGACTGTTGTGGCCTGAAAATGACTGATTTTGCGACGCCTTTTTCAAATTTAAGTTTGATTTTTGCCATAAGATGGTCTTACAAAAAAGTCCCCAACCGTCCCCAAAAAAGTTTAGTTTAACTTGGTTGATATTTATAGTTTAAACTCCAAACAACATTTTCCAAACAACCTTCTTGAAATCCCTTAATACAAATAAAATCATCAAAGTGCAAAAGAAGAATTTTATATTGGTCATTCAAGTTAACAAATTGCTTACATAGTATAAACAAAACTTACAAAACATCTCAAAATGGTTTTTGAAAAAATAAATAGAAAAATTAAAGACAAAAGTTATTGTTTAAGGTCTCATATGCTTTCGTCTTACAGGTTTGGCTTTCAAGAGACTTTTGAAAAAGGAAGTTAAATTAGAAGGGGACAAAGGTACGGGTCAACATTCAGCCGAGTGCAGTGACTGGAAATACAGAAAATGTTAACGTTTGCAGATAAGTTGTGATGAAAATCACAAGTCTGTGCAAAATTTGCAAATAACGAATGAATTTGTATTAATAGAATATCATAACTTCCTGGAGGGACTGAAAAATGAAACTACTATTTTGTGAGCGTTTATTAAGTTGTATCACTATGTTTTTTAACTTAAAGAGTAAAGCCTAAACATGTCTCCAAAAAGCAAAGTAGACACAAGGAGAAGACAAAAAAAAAAAAAAAAGGGAAACACAAAGAAGTAAACACCTCGAATTACAAAAGTCTGAATAATTACAAAGCACAAGCACTGATGAGAAGTGAGGATTTATGTATTCCTACCTGGAGACTTAAGGTGTCCAGAATTAACGCTTCGCCCCACACGTGTTTACCCGGCGGGTGAGGAGCCTGCTGGATGTGAGAGCCTTGACCCACTCTCCACCAGAAGCTGTCCAGGGTCAGCGAGGCCCGCTGGTGCAAGTTCTGAGAATCCGAGCTGTCGTTGTCAACCTTCAGGTCGAGAAGATGCTGAAGTTCTGTAAAAATAAATACACAAGTGAGAGCAGGTCTATCAGAATGCTATGAATTTCAGGTTACTGTGTGCAGAACAATGGTGTACTGGTGTTCCACAGGGAACGGTTCTTGGTCCTCTGCTGTACATAAATTACTTTAATCCAATTTAAATTTCTGATCTCATATGTTCTTTATCAGGCAGGTTTTCAGTTTTTTTTTGCAAAAAAAAAAAAAAAAAAAAAGAAAACAGGCAAACTTTTCAGTCTCCAAAGATGTAAAGCTGGTAGAAAAACTAAACCATGTATCATTTTTTCCTCCACTTCACAGGAAAAATGTCAGTCTAGTACAAAATTCCTGTTTAACGCATAAAGGTTTGTGGATGTAAAGAGGCAAAACGTGAAAAGGAGGTTGTTTGGGGTTATAAAAAAACAGTGTTAATAGCAGCAATATACCGTCTCAGTAGTGAAAATGAAAGCCATATGACAATCACGTGCTGCGCTGCGTGAGCGGAACGGACCTGCGTTGGCAGCGATGAAGCCCAGAGCGAAGGGCGTGGTGTCCCCCAGCTGCACGGACACGTTGACGTTGGACACGGAGGACGAGATCATCACGGGGGCGTCCAAGTGGGGAAGACGCCTGAGGAAGATCAGGGTGGGAAAATAATCTAACGGACTATGCAAAATGAAAGGGTAATGGGATAAACAACAGAGCAAACGATGCAAAAAGAAACAAACAAAACAAAACATGGATAAGGAAAAAGAAGGTTGTTTAATAAATGTCAAGAGATCAAATAAAAAACCCGGGAATGTTAATTATCGTTTGGCAGCTTGCCTCTTTCTGTGGGCTTCCTTCCTGTGGAGCAGCTGTTGCCAGGGGAACAGATTCAACCAATGGGAGAACTCTTGGTGGCGATAGTGCACGATGCAGGTGTTGACTATGAACGATCCTGAGATGTCAATGGACGTAACCTGATGGGACAAAAGCTGTTTTAAAGGCGGAGTAACCCAACGATCAAGACGAACGCAGAGTCAGACGTCTCGTCACCTGCAGGAACGTCTTCAGCGTGTTCACGCAAAGGATCCTCTGCCTGCTCTGAGAAAGGAGAAGTCCATCTGACAATAAACAACAAAAACATGTTACTTATTGCTTTTTTACAATTTATGTCCCCGTAGAGCGCTGGAAGGCCAGCTGACCCTCCAGGATGAGCTCCAGGCTGCTCTGAGGAAAGCTCAGCTCAGGAGTGAAGCTCTTCAGGGGATGCTGCTCGTTGTCACGTCCGTAACTCATCTTCAAAGATTTCAGCGTCCAATTTAGGTGTCTGTATATTCCCCAAAAAAAGAAGAAAAAAGAAAGTTTTATTGATCAGAAAACTGATTTAGATTCTGATAAAAGGTACCGAGGCGTAAGCTCCTGTAATTTGACGCTGACTCGCCTCTTCTGGCTCTGCATGGACAGGGTCACGTTTGTGTTGTCGAACTCCATGTTGACGTTGTGGGGGAGCAGCTGATGGAACCGTTCCACCGTCTCGGTGCGGATGAATTCAGGGTTGTCGCACTCTGATAGGAAACGGGATCGGGTTTAAATAAATAAAAATAAAATAATAATAATAGTCACGAGGAGCATCTAAACGGAACATCTGATAAGCAAATGAGGAGGAGTGAAATATTAAACCATGTGATACATGAACTAGATTATTAATCAACTGAATGTTGGTTAGAGTTACAAGATGTTAAATTATGCATATCATATCGAGTTGGTTAAAAAGTATTCGTACCGTTTAAACTGACTTACATTTAGTCACGTTACAACCGGTAACTTTAATGTATTTATTTGGTATTTTCTCTTTTCAAAGCAGAAAGTACTGCATTACTGTGAAGTAGGAGAATTTTTTTTTACAAATAAAATTGTGAAACAAGCGACGTACACATGCAGTTAGTTTCCTTTACTAAAGGTAAACATATGCCTTTAGATTAGATTTGATCACCACCAGCATTTTCTAGCTTCTGCTTTTGCTAATCAAATAGATAAACTTAAATTAATGTACGTTGTTTCGGTTTTTTCTCCCAACTGTAGCTGTAAAGTTGAGCCTTTCCTGCTGTTGCATTTTATACATAGAAGTATAAAATGTAACAAATTCACCCCTTAACAGACGCCTGTGTACGTAAACATAAAGAAAAATCTGCAAAGCGTGTCTTCGTTTTTATCCCATTTTAAACCATTTCCATCAAACATGCATTTAATCTGAGCATTTGTGTTGATTTCAGCCATTAAAGCAGCAGATGTCAGCTTGACCTTGTGAAGAAATGATGGTTAAAAATATCTCAGAAAACATCCAAGAGTTTCAGAAGACAAAATGTATCGACCTCCAAAAACAAGTCCAGAATGACAGAAACTCATGTAATTCATCAATTCAGCTTCAGTTTCCTTGCAGCTGAAGGAGGAACAGCTTATCCTGCTCTCTCCCGTCCTTACTGATAACTTTGCCTGTGAATTATTTTTACAGTCACAATTTTTACATAATAACTGGATTACTTCAGACTTAAGGACTGGGAAATATTTTTTCACTTTTATTTTTACCTTACTTTTCTTCATCTCCAAGTTGAGCTAGGGCAAAATGCCCCCGTCCGACCCCAAGGACATTAACAGTATTCTACAACGACTTCAGTTTTTAGAAACGAAGATTCAACGGCTGGAGGTGAACTTTGAGATCAACGCTACCTGTGGAAATGAAACAACTCTTCCTCAAATCAGCGGTGAGGTCGTACACCCTGCACCAACCAGCTCGCCCTGGATCGCTCAGGGTGCCAAACCAAAACAAAAGTCTCACACTGCAGATCCCATGAGACGACTAACAGGGAGAACACCTCACCTGGACGAAACAGCGTGGCCAACTCTGAGCCGAAACCCACCTTCAACTTCAACACCTGCTCCGCCAAAGAACTGCAAACAAGCAGCTGGAACAAAAACGGCCCCACTGACCCCGCTCCCAAGGACAAAGCGACCAGCCCAAGCCTCAAAATATTCCGACTCCGTGGGAATCCCACTGAAAAACAGATTTTCTGCACTCCAGCCTGAGCCTCTGAGTGAAAACCCATCTTCAAACATCAACAATGAGGCGAGACCAGCACATCCACCCTACAAAGCTCCGAAGGACAAAATGAACACCGGGAAAACAAAAGGTATGCAAAGAGTGCTTATTGTTGGAGATGAGACAGTAAATGGAATCAGTCATGTTTGCAATCCCAAGAAAACCAGAGTGGTTTCTTTTCTTGGTGACACTGTATCTGATTTGACTCGCAAAGTGCACTCTCTAACCGCTGATCAGCCAAACATGGAGACTTTAGTTGTGCATGTTGGAGCCAACGATCTGGCAAAGCAAAAATCAGAGATTCTAAAAAAGGACTTTAATATTCTTCTGGACACTATGGGAAAATTAAAAATGAAGTTATTTCTCAGCGGTCCAATTCCATCGCCTCAATGGGGAGACGAAAAACATTCCAGGCTGGGCATGATAAACAAATGGCTGATTAAAACCTGCTCAGCCAGCTCAGTGACCTTCATTGATAACCTCTGGATCTACTGGCAGCGCTTTCACCTCTTTGGAAGAGGAGGACGCAATCTTAACAAACATGGGATAAGGCTGCTCACTGCAAACATTTTTCATTTTATCAACAAGAACAGCAATGTGACCATCGCTTCAGAAGAACTGGCTCAAGGATGTCTGACTAGGATGGAACCCTCCGCTTATCAAGAACAAACTATTCCAATACAAACTGATAAAACATCGACTGGTGACAGATTGACCGGTTCCCCTCCTCCATCCCCCATTCCTCTCTGCTCCTTTACTCACTCACAAGAACAAAGTTTCCCAGGAAGTCAATCACTAAAGAGAGTCGGGCTGCACCTGAGCCGCCTGAAGATGCTGGTGGAGGACACGGGTCAGAAAGGAAGGCAGACGGACTCTTTCTCCTCTCAGCAGGCTGGAATAGATCAACAGGTTCGCCTCGGCACGACTCTCCTTAGCGCTAACATAGCAGACCTCACTTCATCTAAGCCACCTGCCTCTGACCTCCCTGAGGATCCAGCACTCTGCGTTTCTGAGGTCTGAGACCGGGGTCCAGATATTATTTTTACAACAGTCTTCCACCAGAATGTGTCTGGCCCCCCGACATTTCATAGCAGGACATTACCTGTCCGGATCACTAGAAGAAAAGTTAGAAAAAACAGAAATACAAAAAGCAGCGGTCTTAATTCAAACCTCAAACTGATCCCCTGCATACAGGAACCTCAGACTGAAGAACTTTCAGCCTCCAAGTCACTTAAACTGGCTCTTTTAAACACCAGATCTCTTTGTGCTAAAGCTCTATTAATTAATGATTTCATCACCGAGCATAATATTGATGTTTTATTTCCGACAGAAACATGGCTGAATGACAATAATGAAGCAATCATACTAATTGAATCAGCGCCTCCTACATACAATTTTTTAAGTGAGAATAGAAAACATAAAAAAGGAGGAGGCGTGGCTTCAATATTTACGAATACCATGAACTGTGGCAAAATCTCTCTGGGTCATTTTATGTCTTTTGAGTATCTTGGAATTGAGGTAAAAGGCCACAAAAGAACTTTGATACTAACCTTATACAAAACTCCAACATATGTGGAAAATTTCTTTATGGACTTCAATGAACTTCTATCTCTCATATGAATTGACTACGATTGTTTGATAATTGTCGGTGATTTCAACATTCATGTTGACAACCCCCAAGACCGAGGGGCAAAAAAGCTATTTGATATATTAGAGAGTTTTGGTTTAACACAACATGTCAAACAAGCAACACACACTCATGGACACACACTGGACCTGGTTATCAGTAAGGGTGTGAATATTTCCAATGTCTCTGTAACTGATGTCGCCCTGTCGGACCACTTTGCTGTTATCTTTGAATGTTCTTTATCCATTAACCCACTTGGACAAACAGCTACTATCACAAAACGTACTTTCACAGAAAACACAGCAGAAACATTTAATCAAATCTACTCTGCTTCCTCGCCCTTAAACTATAATAACGTAGATAAGTTGGTAGATGATTTTCAGTGCAAACTTTCAGATATCATTGATTACATTGCACCCATTAAAGTGAAGGTTGTGTCTGGTAGGAAGAAATCTCCATGGAGAAATGCACAAACAGTTCTGTCTGCAAGACAACTCTGCCGTAGAGCCGAACGGAAATGGCGTAAAACTCAACTACACGTTTATTATGACATCTACAAGGAAAGACTACGTAACTATCACACAACACTAAAACTTGCAAGAGAGGCTTTCTTTGCAGATGTCATAAACAAAAACACTAACAACACCCGAGCTTTATTTGCTACTGTTGACAGGCTCACAAATCCTCCTGTGATGCTGCCACCTGAACTTCAATCTAATGCCGCCTGCAACAAGTTTTCCAGTTTCTTTTCAGAGAAAATTCAAAAGATCAGAGGATTAATCTGCACATCCACTCCAAAGCCAGTACCAATGCTGTGCCCAAACAAAACAAAGGCAGTAAAAATGACCCAATTTCAACTACTTCATTATAAAACCCTAGAAGAAATTATAAGTCAATTAAGCTCCAGTTCCTGCTGTCTGGATGTCCTACCCACACATTTCTTTAAGAAAGTCCTGCCTGTCGTTGCTAATGATCTGCTCCATATAGTAAACACATCGTTGTCTTCAGGTGTTTTCCCCCAGACTTTGAAAACAGCAGTTATCAAACCACTGATAAAAAAGAACAATCTAGACAAATCACTACTGCAGAATTACAGGCCGATCTCCAACCTCCCATTCATCAGCAAAGTTATTGAAAAAGCAGTTTTTAAACAATTAAATAACTTCTTAACAATAATGAATCGCTTTGACTCCTTCCAGTCTGGTTTTCGTGCTCACCACAGCACGGAGACGGCCCTTGTAAAAGTGTTCAATGACATCCATATAAACACAGACTGTGGGAGAACCACAGTGCTGGTTCTGTTGGACCTCAGTGCAGCTTTCGACACTGTTGACCATGACATTTTACTGAATCGACTGGAGAGTTGGGTCGGACTCTCTGGTCCAGTGCTCAACTGGTTTGAATCTTACATAAAGAACAGGAATTTCTTTGTTTCAATTGGAAACTTCTCATCAGAGAGGTCAAAGGTCACATGTGGTGTACCCCAAGGCTCAATCCTAGGACCCCTTCTTTTCAATATTTATATGCTCCCGCTGGCTCAGGTTATAGCAGGAAATAGGATTAGCTACCATAACTATGCGGATGATACACAGCTCTACATCACGATGTCACCAGGTGACTCTGAACCCATCCAATCACTGAACAGATGCTTAGATCAGATAAATGTGTGGATGGGCCAAAACTTTCTCCAGCTGAACAGAAACAAAACTGAAGTTATTATCTTTGGACCGAAAGAAGAGCGAACTAGAGTCAATGCTCAGCTTCAGTTATTACAACTGAAAACCAGTGATCAGGCCCGAAACCTGGGAGTAGTGATGGACTCTGACCTGAACCTTCAGAGCCACATAAAGACAGTCACAAAGTCGGCCTTCTATCACCTGAAGAACATCTCCAGGATTAGAGGACTAATGTCTCAGCAGGATCTAGAGAAACTCATCCATGCGTTTATCTTTAGCCGTATTGATTACTGCAACAGCATCTTCACAGGTCTGACTAATAAATCAATCAAACAGCTGCAGCTGATCCAGAACGCTGCTGCTCGCGTTCTCACTAAAACCAGGAAGATAGAGCACATAACACCAGTTCTAAAGTCCCTACACTGGCTCCCTGTAGCTCAAAGAATAGACTTTAAAATACTGTTGTTAGTTTATAAATCACTGAACGGTTTAGCACCACAATACATTAAAGATCTGTTATTTCTGTACCAACCATCTAGACCCCTCAGATCTTCTGGTTCTGATCTGCTCTGCATCCCCAGAACCAGAACCAAACGAGGAGAAGCAGCATTCAGTTTCTATGCACCACGGATTTGGAACAAACTTCCAGAAAACTGTAAAACAGCTGAAACACTGGGTGCCTTTAAATCTCAACTTAAAACCCACCTGTTTACAGTTGCTTATGGCAATTGATGCCTTCTATGTATTTGCGAGTGACTGGGAGTCATTGCGCGTATATAAAACCCTGTAAATTCTAGACTAACAGGTAACCAATTAATGCACAAAATCCGCGTAGGACAGCGAAAGTCCTAGCGCAAAATTTTCGCGAAACAGGCGGACGGAGCCTGGTGCTGCAAGGCTGGAGGCCTTGTCCTGTTAGGCTGTGATTTTATCTTTTCTTTTTATCTTTTTATTACTTTCTTTTTCTTTCTCACTGTTTAACCCTGTAAATTCTAGACTAACAGGTAACCAATTAATGCACAAAATCCGCGTAGGACAGCGAAAGTCCTAGCGCAAAATTTTCGCGAAACAGGCGGATGGAGCCTGGTGCTGCAAGGCTGGAGGCCTTGTCCTGTTAGGCTGTGATTTTATCTTTTCTTTTTATCTTTTTATTACTTTCTTTTTCTTTCTCACTGTTTAAAATTATGTAAAGCACTTTGAAATGCCTTGCTGCTGAAATGTGCTATACAAATAAAATTTGATTGATTGATTGATCAATGAATTAAATATGTCCTGGATCCTGGTCATCATTTTTTGCACACATTAGAAAATGTTTGTGTATTAAGATGTAAAACAAATTTTAAGGGTGTTTATGCATTTTTTTGTTCAGTGGTATTATTTTTGTTGTCTGTGGCTTTTATTTGCATTTTATTTATGGTTTTTGGTTGTTGCGTTTCATTTTGGACATTTAAAATATCTTCAATTAATTTCTGTAAAGCACTTTGTATTGCCTTGTTGTTGAAAATGTGCTATATAAATAAAATTACCTTTCACCTTTACCTTCCAGTTGCTTCCAGTTGTGTTATTTACAAAATTAAAATTTATTAGTATTTCAGAGGGTAAACGTGCATTATTGTGCCATCATCAATGTATTAATTGAAATGGTCTCAAAACAACAATATTATTGTTTATCTCAATCATTTCTGGGGCCATTTATTGTCCAGGAAAATTTGTTATGACCAGCCTAAATGCGAATTTAAAAAAAGAATCGTTGATGGAATCATGCACAGCGACTGATTTTGACATCTTCTAAGAGTAAAAGATGTGTTTAATTTCCCAAATTTAAAGAAATCAGGGCTGGTTTATTAACTGGCCTACTCATCGGTGCGTCTCCTACTGAACCCACTGTGACGTCCACCCATAGATGCCCATTTAGCATTTTAGAAAAATAAAAATAAAAACAGCACACACCTTGCTCACCAGATACAGCAGGGTCTATTTTCTTCTGGGACTTGGGCGACATCAGGAGCTGGCTGAGGAACAGGCCCTCATGCAGCTCTGCTGTGAGTGTCCTCACATTGAGGGACAGACAGCCTGGCCTCATCTCCGGCAGGGCCACGTCCCCCGACAGCAGCAGGCTGAGGGCCAGCTCAGCCAAACATATATCCTACAGGAAACAGATCATCACTGACACTCGCTCAATTAAGACCTTAAATTAAAAAAAAAAAAAAAAAAAAAAAAAAAAAAAAAAAAAACAGCATAAAGAAATAAATAAAAACTCACCAACTGGCTGCTTTTGAGCACTTTACTACTTAGTTGCCCCACTGAGAAGTCCCAGGCCAACCTTTTAGAAAATAAATAAAATTTATTTTGTAATTTTTACTTTTTCCCCCCTCACCCCACTGTTTTGAATCTTATCAGTAACAGAAACGGGAAAAATCCTCACCTTTTACTTTGATGGTCGAGTAACAGGGTGATGCCTGTGACCGTCATGTGCCACAGCGACTCGGGGAGAGCCAGGTTCAGCACCATCACGTTGACTGAGCTGACGTGGAAGGACAGCAGCTGGAGAAAAAAAAAAAACAGAGGAAAGCGACAAAGCTAAGTGGCAGCGACCCCTGAAGGGAAAAAGCCAAAAGAAGAAGGAGAAGAAGAAGAAGAAGTCAGATGGACGTAGGCCGTCTTCATACCTGGGACAGAAAGCGGAGTGTTTTGGGGTTCACTGGAGTCTTCTTTGTCTTTCTTCCATGACCGGTCTTCAGCAGCGGGCCCAGCGGTACCTGAAGGTCAAACCTGACTCGGGTGTCACCGACGCACAACGCTAAGTATCGCCTGAAGACAAACAATGAGCTCAATCTGATGCAGTTATTTTTTAGTAGTTAAAATAATAAATTTTAATTTTTTTTTTTTTGCTGTAAAGTCACAAAAACAGAGCACGGCAACTTACGGTAAGTCCTGGTTCAGAAGTCTACTTGACAACCAAATCCTGTCGATTTCCTGACCAGAGAAAATGAGAATCGCAATATAAGTTAAGCAATTTCCCAATAAAGCATTTTCTATTTTATTCTATAGCATGTTTGCGATGGCTTAGCTTGGTATTTACTACACTGGTGCAGTGTCTGAAAAGTCTGAAAAGTTTGACTGATTTAGTTTGAAAAGTGGAACATATCAATTCATCACACAGAATGGATATTTCAAACATTAATTTTTGTTTATTTTTCCTGATTACAGCTAACAGCTAACTTGCAAAGAGAGTCATTGACACCTTTTACAATTAAGTCAGTCACAACTGGTCAAAATAAATTCCCCTTCCAAGCATATAAATGGAAAGTAAGTGGAAGGACAAAATGAAAAAGAAAAGAAAACATTCTCATTTTAAACTGTAATGGAATAAAATAAACTAATGAAAAATAACTGTCTGGACAACGACTAGAGCCATTGCTTCAAGAGCCTAAAATCACAGACTAGTTTGTATTTCTATCTATGAGGTTTGTCAACAGAAACGACACAACAATGAAGATGAGCTGGCATTAACTAATTTTCTGAAAAAACTCATTGAATGTAAGATTTAACGAGTAAAATTAACCAGAGCTGCAACTAACCATTTTTGGTAATTGATTAATTGAATAAAACATTTGGCATTTTACAGATTTTACACAATATTAGAAATACAGTAAAAATGCAAACAAACAAATAATTAAATTCCTTTTTGATTTTTTTTCCCCCCATCTTAAGTGCAAAATGTATATATTTTTGTGCAGTTTTGGCGTAATTATTGTTCAGAGTAAATTGTTATTTTAGCTCATTGTTTTTGAGTCTGCACAGATTAATTAATTGTTAAATTAGTTTATGATTAATTCAATTATAAATTTATCACGATTAATTGTGTTAACCTAAAATTAACAATAGCAAGTTAATGTAATGTAATGTATGTAATATTATATCTGTATGACAGAGCATAACCTTTTTGGATTTATAAGTGAAATAAACCAACTTTTCAATAATTGCTTTAACTTAATGAGATTCACCTACATTCCTGTCAGGATACCGGTCACAATTCATGAGATAAATGTCATGTTTTTCTTACCAGAGTGTGCTGGGGGTGAAACTGGATACTGACTCCTTTGACGGAAAACAGCCCCACTGATTTGATCTTCAGCTCTGCGTTCAGCGTAGCCCGGAAGAATCGGACTGCCAAGGTGCAGAACAGCCATCTAAAAAACCAACATCCACACAGTTAGAGCCAGCTCTTCCAAGTTTTAACAGTGAAAACATGGCAGGGCTCACCTGAACAGGAAACGTAACAGCACAACCACCAACAGGAGGATTAGAAGAGAGGATATTAGGAGGAGAGACATTGTTCACACCCAAATGTTAGACATTGAGTGTGACTGCCCTCTTATCTATCAGCTGCTGTCAAAGAGAAAGACATAACGGTGTCATTAGCCGAATGTCTGCAAAGTGGGACACACAAGTCGTCACCGCGACTCAATGAATACAAGTTCTCCAAAGATTTAGTGGCAGGTTTACATTGAGGAATAGCCACACTGTGCTAATATTGCTAAAGTAGTTATAGAGAGGAATGCCACATAGCACAAAAACTTTGAGAAGTTAGCTAATGACGTGGAAACATTTACCGAAACCTACTGCCTGTACACTAGTTAGTAAAATAAAGAAACGCAAGTTAGTAACTCGAGGTGACAGCTTTGAAACATACCATCAGCACAGGAAACAGTTAAAACCACTTTTCTCGCCGCGTCACCCCAAAGTAAAATCAATAGCAAAGCAGAGCTAACGAGTTAGCGTGCTAACGCTACCGCTAGCAGTAACAGAACAGCTGCGAGTCTAAAAAAGAACAAATTAGCGTTGCTTTTAAGAACCGCTGGAGATTTTTTGTGGTCTGCGCTGGCTGAAAGTCTTTGATTAGCGTGCTTACCCACCCTGACACGTTAAAGCAGCGGGCTGCCCCTGCATAATGCCGCAGAGAGAGCGGTTTTACTGACAGATGACTGCTCAGGCAGGCAGGGTAAACAGTTCAGCCCTACTCTGCTCTGCTCAGCTGGCAGGACACTTGAGACGACGCAGGAAATTTCTCACGGATATATTTTTTTTCTTTTTTATAAAATGCTAATCAGGAATATTCTATTCAATTAGTCATTTCAAACTTATTTAAAAAGAAAATACATAAAAAAAATAGTACAAAAAAAGAAGTTACATTTTTAACAAAGCATAAGTTCAGGGCAACTCAGACTTTTAATATAAACAGCATTGAATTCCAATCAGAATACCTTACAAAGGTACTTTTCGCCCTTCCGCCATACTTTGTATGAAAGGTTAGTCATTTACAGAATCACAAAAACAGCACAATCAAATGACAAAATATCTGAGTCCTTTGGGGAATTTCTCTTCCGGTTTTCAGGGGCGACTCCAGAGAATTTTCATAGGGGTGGCGAGACCATGCCAGAATTTTTTTATTTATACAAATGAGATCATACAATTTTAAATTTCATACATATTAATTTATAAGATTCATATATGGGTTATAAAAAAAATAGCAAACAGGACATATAACTGGTTTATTTAATCTTATTTTATTTTTGGGATATCAAACTGACGACAAGCTAATTACAAATGTACGCCACACTTAATCAGGTTTTTATTCACATCTTTTTTCAGGAAATTGACTTTCTGTGAAAGCAGAACTGAAATGACATTATAAAACATTTTTCTCTACAGGTTCGGAATCTCATCACTGTTGGTCCGCAGTTATCGCCACAGAACGTCTTCGTCTCAGGCTGCGGGCTTTTGCATTTTGTTTTTGGCGAACCACTCATTGCTTTTATCTTCCGCCATAGCCTAAAAAAACAAGAGGAAAACAAAAAAAATCACAGTCAACAACCAAAAATGTAAACTGCTTAGCCTAAAGAGAGAGATTTGAAATAATGCCAACCTTATCAAGCAGTTCGTTTCCTCTGGGATCCACAGCAGACAGCTGCCTGAACGCCTCATCTCCCACAAAACAAATTTCATGCCCATCCTAAAATAATAATAATAATAATAATAATAAAACATGGTTGTGATGCACCTTGATTATTATGTAAAAAATTGCAACATTATTTGAATTAAAAAAAAAGAAAAAGAAAAAAAAGACAACTTACGGGGTCGGCTAAAATAACAACTTCTACCGTGGCTTTCCCAGGGGTGTCCAGGCTGACCAGTGGGTTGAGAATTGTTTCTTTTTCCTTTTTCATCAAGGCTTCAATATCGGGCAGCTGCAAAAACGGAAAAAGCTTGTCACGTTTCTTCAAAAGAACTAATCCGGAGATGTTCCAAGAAAGCATAGCTTGCCTGCTCTCGTGGACAAGAAAACGCGATTCTCCCAAATGCCGTTCCATGATCGACCTTCCCACCAGTATCCCGAAGCTCGAGCTTACACTGAACAAATACAAACAAATGTAGACATACCAAGCCAAACTAGTAATATATATGTCTTTATTGTTCATTAGTAACTCACTTGAGAGTCAGAGTAACCCAACAGCACTGTGTTTTTGTCCTGACTCTTGTCCATCACCGTCATTCCCAACAGAGTGGCCCAGTAGCGAGTGGATCTTTGGAGGTCCGACACGCCGAGGCAAACCTTCTGGACAGGATCTGCAGACAAACGATCAATGATTATAGATATTGGATAATTGAAAGTGATAAAACAGGGTACAGTTCTGAAGGTGGACAGACACAATCTGACTAATTTGCACGTTATTCAGGTGCTGCCGTCTCCATACAGAAACTAGAGTGCAAGACGATTCACATCGTTCTAAAATCTGAAAACAGAACTCAATTTTAGCTTAGTTCTCATCAGAAAGCATTTCATGGAGGCAGTTGTGATACATATTTTTAACTTTTCCATACATTATCCAGAATTTACAGGTGTTTCACCAGAAGAAAATATGTAAATATTAAAAATACAACATGCCTTTATGAAGACCTTTTGCTACAGGGGCCAGGCTTTATACATATGGAACCTTTAAAAACTACAAACTGTAAGGATGGCTGGATAGATGACAGAGCTTTTAATGTTCGGTTAATGTCCTGTTTTGTGCTTATAATTTTTTTATGTCCATTGCAACATATTTAAATGTTTTTTTACTCATTATGTTTGTATTCTGTAATTTTGCTTGATTCCTATAAAGCAGGGGTGTCAAACTCCAGTCCTCAAGGGCCGGTGTCCTGCAACTTTTAGATGAGCCTCTGCTGCACCACACCTGAATAGAATAATCAGGTCATTAAGGCTCTGGAGAACCGATCTACACAAGGAGGAGGTAATTAAACCATTTCATTCCAGCGTTTTGAACCTCTGGCACATCTAAAAACTGGAGGACAGCGGCCCTTGAGGACTGGAGTTTGACACCTGTGCTATAAAGTGTCTTTAAAAAGCCGAATACAAATTACATTTATTATTATTCTTGGTCAGGGGTCAGCAACCTTTTCCATGCCAATGCTGCTGGAAAATAAACACTCACCTCGAGCAACAACAAAAAAAAATGTTTTATAAATATATAATACATAAAATGTTTTATGTAAACCAAGAAATTTAAGCTAAAATTTATTTCCATTTTCAGATTTTAGAACAAAATAAATGGTCTATTCTAAAAGAAAAAAAAACTTTTGTAGAATGGGGAGAGTTCCTTTCATAAATATGGAAAACAAAGAAAGATAGGTCACACAGAATGAAACTAATGAAGCTCTAAAAGCATGATAGATAGGTGGGCAGAGAGAAAGAAAGAAAAAGAAAAGCATGCAACTTTTTAAAGAATGTGATCAGAAATAAACTCTGGATAAACAAAGAGCCACAATAGGGCTGTGTGATTTTAAAGCTGAAGCAGGAGACGTTCACCATGAGAAGGCTGTTGTTTGTCTATAATGTAGAAAGGATATCCTCCAGGAGCCTGGGTTAAATACACAGCTTCCTCCACCTGAGTCAGGGGCCACCCAAGGTGCTTGGCGTTGCTCACTGCTTGGCTGGACTGCAGGGTGAGGCCCTAAACACAGAAATGTCTTCACTGTTGCTGCTTCACCCCACAACACAGATTGCCCTTCATGATGTGTCCAAAATCCACTTTCACCCACCAAAAAGTCGTTGCCCAGTTGATACTCTCCCACCCCGTAGTTGTATGTGAGCTCCGCCACAAAGTGGTCGTCCTCTGGACCAAAGCCAACCATTGTCTTGCTCCATTTTCCGTCATAGGGCCTGAAAGATTTAAATATGAATAATTATTAGCCCTGTGGGGACGAAGTGCACGCAGATTGGTGTCATTACCCGTTGCAAGTTGCTTTGCACCCTTCCTCGAACTCTTCGTGTCGCAAAATCTGAAGGGAAAATAGAAGAAATGTCAATGTAACTGAAGAGGATTCATAACAAAAAATGCAACTTCGCATCCTCAACTAAAGAGGAACTTTGTAGGGATTGTGCAAAAAATAATCATACTCGTCAAAACATCTTAAGAGAATACTGAACAGAACAACTGATGTTAAATTTGGAAGCTATGTTCAGTTCAGATCGACTACCTTCATGCCCAGGACGTCCCGGTAGAACGTGGCAGTTGCAGCTCGGTCCCCGACTTTAAAAACAAAATGTAAAGCTCGCCTCAAAGCCATGATTGCTGTTCCTTTGCGCAGAGCTCGATTAAGCTTCCTGAATGATCGATTTCTCCGTCGCTAAATGGAAATGTTGCGTTCCAATTACCTCGGATTTTTCACTAACTGTAAGCAATACCGTCTCACCAAAAATAAATAAATAAATAAAAAATGTTGAAACATTTAAACTGTAATGCAACGTATGATTACGCTTGATTATTACAATAAAAGTATCTATTAACATTGATTAATTTAATGAGACAAAGTATAAATTAATAGTTTATTAAAATACTAGAAGCTTCGATTATGTATACAATGGCACCTGGGTATAAACACTGTAATTTGTGAAGATTCCTTTTTTAGTGTACAATAATTCCGTGTAACTTGGTGTAGGGTTTTAAACTAGAAGAGATCACATGCAGTCTAGATTCCTTATAAAACCAGTTCTTTAAATTAACACCGATTGGGAATCTTTCACATCCATGTGTTCTTATCAGAAGTGCCTTGGACAAAATATTCCAAGAGCAACACTGCAAATGCCAATAAAATGAGCGAAATACCAAAGACATGCTGCTCAAATTCGCCTGCAAATTATCAGAGAATTGGTGCTCTTTGCATAACTTAATTTGCAGCAATTGGAAAAGTGACTACAACTCCGGTATGTTTTGTCAAGAGTTAATTTATTTAACCTGCTTAGAGAGTAAAATGAGCTGAGGGTTGATCAAGGTTGCTATTTATGAAATGCTAAAACCATTAATACCTTTGATAGTATAAAAATTTTGTTTACAACGTGTACTTGAATGCACCATGTGGTTAGAGTCCGTGCCTGACAGAGCACCTTTAAGTTTAACCGCAACTTTAACAAACAAATATATCCAACTAAAATGAGATATTAACTAAACAGTTACACATTATGGATAATTTAAAAGAAAAGCGGGTTAGTAACTTACTGGGAAAGCCAGAGTAATTACAGACGTGGAAATGCAGGTAACTTACAGTAGGTGGCGGCACCCAGGTTTTTTGTTGTAATAAAAAGTTCCTCTAGACAAGAGAAGAACAAATAATTAAAAAAAAAAAAAAAAAAAAAAAAAAAAAAATGGCTGCGCTCATAAGAGGCGTGATGCGTCTTTTGCCCGTAGAGAAAAATGTTTTTCTTTCCACCAGAAGTGACATTATAGTGGAATCAACGCGCTTTCTTCGTGGCCTGAGGAGGAAACCAGTCAGGGTGCTGTTTCCTGACAATGACGCGGGTAAAGTTGTAAAGCCGCCGCCGCAGCAGCAGCAGCAGCAGCATCCACAGGCAGCAGAGAAGAAGATGGTTAGGAACAGTCCTACAGCTGCTGGAGAGCAACCCGACAGGAGTGATGCTGTTAACATGAGGAGTAAGACATTAAAGGAACCCTATGATAACATTACAAAGGATTCAGTAGACGGACTGCGCTATGAGAGGGCTTTACCAGGAGATAAAAGATTATCGTAAGCAGTTTATCTACTTTCCCTTTTTGATTATTATTATTATTATTATTATTATTATTATTGGAGTGGCACAGTGGTTAATAAGTGTTGCGCCCCGTATAAAGGGGCTACCTCAACTCTGCTTTCCCGAGTTGGACTCCCGTCCTCTATTCCTTTGCGGCATGTCTTTCTTCACACTTCCTGTCGGATTGAACAGTGCCGAAAAATATTTTCGAGTCTTTTTTTTTTTTTTCTTGTGTCCAATAACTGTATTTTTGGGGAGAAACATCACTAAATTGCGTTTATTCATGCCGTTTGTTCTGTGGATTTCCTATTGACACTTAAGTTATTATATTGAGTAACTGAACTTTTCTTTATTTTTTTTACATTCGGTTACATTAGAGCCACAAAATTACTTGTGTCTTACAAACATAAAGTTGTGGATAATTGTGAAATGGAAGAAAAATTATTAATGATTGAATTTATTTCTACACCAACTCCTCGTTCATCTGTTACAATATTTTCTGTGACCGCAGGAGGCGCTGTTGCATGTTAATTCTATGGTTAACACTATTCTACGCCAAAGACGTAAGCTTTACAGTGGATGGAAAAAAAAAGGAAGAAAAAGCCGAACAAAGAATTTAATACTAATACTATAACTTTTGTGTAAATATACACGGTCACGGAATATGGAAGCCTTTATCAGATATTGTAACCACACTATAGTAAAATAATGAACTGTACTACTCAAGTATTTAATGTTTTTCTGTAAGTAACAGTGTGGCTACAATATCTTAACAGAGCTATTATATTATGTGACCAAAATAAAGCTAAAGTGCAAAAGTGCCTCCCAGGTGGCTACCACCACAGCATGACTCTACACCGCCACCATGTTTCTCTTTGTTCATGGTTTGTAAAAGGTGGTGTGGAAAATTCCTGCAACCTAATAGTATTGCAAATAGAACCAACTCCATGTAGTAAGACAAGCTGAGATTCTGGATATTGCTTGATTTAGATTTTTTTTTATACCTCGCTGTGGTTGCTCTGCTTCTCTGCAGGAGGCTGGTCAGCGTCGCTCAATCCAGGAAGTTTCGGGAGCAGCAGGGTAAAATCCTCCTGGAGGGCAGGCGTTTGATCTGCGATGCCCTGGAGGTCGGTGCCCGCCCACAGATAGTGTTCTTCAGCATGGCGGATCGGCTCCGAGAGCTGCCGCTGGACAAGCTGAGAGGGGCGACGGTCGTCAAGGTCAAATTTGAGGACATCAAGATCTGGTCCGACGTCGTCGCCCCACAGGGAGTGATCGGTAAGGATTGTTCGTTCAGTTTATGAAGACACAGATGTTTTTAAACAGTTCTTGGGTAGTCCTGTGGTGGCACAGGGGTCAAGCACAACCCACATATAGAGGCCTTAGTCCTCAACGCGGCCGTCGCAGGTTCGATTCCCAGCTTGGCGGCCTTTGCTGCATGTCTTTCCCTTCTCTCAGTATCCACTTTCCTGTCAATTAACTATCAAATAAAGGCTACTAGAGCCAATAAAACCTTAAAAAAAGTTGTTCTTGGTTTGATTTTGTTGTTGTTTTTCTGCAGCCATATTTGCCCGGCCTGATCCTGCTCGGCTCAGTTTTTCACAGAGAGATCAGTCGCTGCCGTTGTCGCTGATATGCGACAATGTCCGTGATCCTGGTAACCTTGGGACCATGCTGAGATGTGCAGCTGCTGCTGGCTGTCATGAAGTCCTTCTTACCAAAGGTAGATTTCTTCCTTAAAGCCCATTTATAGTGTAAATAGAAAAAATAATCTTGAATCTATAGGAAATATTTTCACAGTGGTCAGATTTTAACATGAAAGAACACATATGGTTCATAGCTGGAGAGTTTTGTATCCTTTACAACCTAAGAGCCAATAAAACTCATTTAGGGATCAAATTATCACAACTTTTTCAGAAAAAAAAATAACTTTTTATCTACTGTAGGAGACTAGTCATTTTCAAAGAACCGGCGTTTTATTTCTACTTTTAGGATTTAAACTAAAGGGAAACAGATCTAAAAACATATTACTGGTACATTTTAATTGTCATTCTTTTGAAAATTTACTGCAGGAATGGATAGAAAAATGGCTAAAAACCACGTTAGAATTTGCTAACATATCTGTATGTAGAAAATAACCGTTCTTTTAGTTTTTAGCCCAAGATAAGAGGCATTATGGAAGGTCCGAAGAGGCACTTGCAGCTCCCCCTACCCCCAAGGCATTAAATGCGTACATATTCATTTAATATATATGGGTAGATGTTGATTAATAGCCTTGACAGCAATATTTATGTCAGAAATCGATATCAGCCCAAACTCTCACATAAAATTTGCATATTGTTTAAAAGTTCTATATGACTTTTAGAGACCGTCAGAGAGAAGGAGATCTAACAACCATAGATGAACAGAAAACAAAATCTAAAAAAAATGCAAATATTTCTCATAATTATCGCATCGTTTTTTTTCTTTTCAATATAGGAACTCTAATTGTTTCATTGACTTGTCAACAGGTTGCGTTGACGTTTGGGAGCCCAAAGTCCTGCGGGCAGGAATGGGCGCCCATTTCCGACTTCCCGTTTATCCCAATCTGGACTGGGACGAGATCAGAAACCATCTCCCTAACTCAGTGACTGCGCACGTGGCTGACATAAGAGACCCTGACGACGAAGACGGGACTAACAAGCTGTCTAAACCGGGAGATTACGGTTGGGTCAGCACGTCACCTAAAAGGAAAACTATCGAGTACGAGGAATACGATTCGGACTTCGACTCTGATTCCGACTCGGAGGACGAGGGTCTTTCTCTCCCCAGAGTGGAAACCAAACTGTACCACGAGAACTGGGCCCAGAGTCCCACCGCTCTGGTGATAGGCGGAGAGACACGTGGCCTGAGCACAGAGGCGGCGCGGCTAGCTGAGAAAACCGACGGTTCCAGACTCTTTATTCCCATCGTCTCAGGCGTGGACAGTCTGAATTCAGCCATGGCTGCCAGCATCCTTCTGTTTGAGGGCAGGAGGCAGCTGTCCATGTTTCTACAGACTGCTGAGAAGAAGAGGCAGTCAAAGGCTGAGAGGAAGTTCTCATGAATAAGCTGAATAGAGTGTATAAACTGTATAATTATGAGTTGTGTAATAAACCCATAAATTTAAACTGAAGATCTACTTTCTCCTGTTTTTTTAAATATTGTGTTTCCTGTGTTTCAATGAAAGTTCACCTTTTCCTGACCTCAGAATCCTAGAATCTTTTTGAAAACAGAAGCAGCTACTCTCGAGGCCAGTTCAAAGGTCAAAGGTCAAACCTAGTCTGCAGCTTTTCAGAAATTTCTCTGATAAAGAAAAAATGTGGTTGCTCAGACAACTATATTTTTGCTGTGTTGGTAAAAATAAAGCATCAATCTGAGGGGTTTTTTTCCCCATCAGCACAAAACGATTTGGTATGAACAAGTCATTTAGAAATTTTCACATTCTGCTCACAGTATCCATGAAGCACATTTTATCTAGATGTCTACTCCTACAAAAATGTTACTCTTAGCAGGTTTCCAATTATTTCTTGGCTCTTTAGACCCTCTGCATTGGCTATTAATAACTTTAGCTAACAATAAAGAGCCAACTGTTTTTAAATACAGAGAAAATGCAGGAATCCTTGGAATAATTTAACTGCAATTCCACTATTGAATTTGAAACTTAATAGAAATATATTTTTAGATCTAATTTGTGTCATTAGGTTGTAAACTCTGGCATGTCAACATTCCATGAAAGGAAAGCAGAAGTTTTGTTTTTATTTTTCAGCCTAAAGTAGAAATAAAATTGTGCTTGGAAAATAAAATCTCATGGTAGACATTTATCAAAAATTGTAAGTTGGCTTTCCTCCTCTCCCCCAACCCCCAAAAGCTGATGTCATATTTGCAACTTTAAATTAGTTTTATTTAGCTGAACTAAGGCCAAACATGACTGTTTGGACTGTTAAGGTTGCAAACTATTGGTCCAGACTAGCTAAGCTAAGTGCTAATGGCGGAGAAACAACTTACCGTTACATAATAACCGTTTCATCATCGGTAGCCATGCTAACTAGCCTTAGCACTCATGGGAAGCAAGCTGTCAAAAGTTGATGTAAAAAAAAAACACAAAAAAAAAACCCCGAAAACAAACTTTGTACTTGCCAGTGAGTTTTAATGTGTTAGAGAAGTCATGACTGGAGTAACAGAATATAAGAGTTTATACATTCGACGCTTCTCAAAAATGCCTCTCGTCTTTTTGTGATCGCAGAAACATCCCTTACATTTTTTTCCCATTCGGGGACCTTCACAGAAAATCCTCAAAACGACTTTGAGATGAAACCACCATTAACACCCGGCAACTTGTTCGGCAGCGAGCTGCACGCCGATTACAGTGAACACCCATCACGGTTTTATTTAAATAGGCTTACAGCTACATCCATCCGACCCTCTGTCATACAGGTGAATTACTACATGACTGCATTTTTATTCTTTCTCAGCGTCATACAAAAACCAAAAGCAACACAGATCTTACAGTGAGAATAGAAAGCAAAGCATCAGCTTCAATAAGTAGGTCCACTGGATCGATTCTCAGGTTGTCTCTACATCTCAAAAATGCTAGTGTGTGTATATATATATATATATATATATATAAAAAAAGACAAAAACAGAATATCCTCATATATTACTGTATTACGACAGTGTATTAGGGCCATTGCAGATAGAAAAAAAGGAGTATATTTCCACCAAAACATCTGAAAATATCTAGAAAAAACAAGAACATTTCTGAGGTCCACAGCTGAAAATTTGGTAGAAAAACTCAAATTTTGAGATTAATCACAAACGTCTTCTAGAAACCTCCCCCCGAAATAAATTTGAGTTTGAAAAGTAAAAAAAATTGGTAGAAAAGCTTAAAAAAGTGGAAATTTCTGAGATTCAATGTAGAAAATTTTCAACGCTTCAAATTCATTCCAAAAATCAAATATTTTACACTTTTGAAACTCAGAAACTTCCATATATTTTCCTAGAACATCTCTGAAATTATTCTAAAATGTTTGTTTTTCAAGCAAAAAGACTCAAGACTTTCAAGACTTTTCAAACTCAGAAAAAATTCCATGTTTTTTTTTCTAGAAAATTTCAGGGATTGATCTCAAAATTTCTGAGTTTTTGGGCAGAAATGTACTCTTCTTTCTTTTTCCCCTCCATCTACAACGGCCATCATACTGTATGGACTATGCAAGGCACCACGGGAGAAAGAGAGGACTCCATAAAGAGAGGAAAAGGACTTTTAAAAAAAATGGTCAAAGTGTCCGTAAGGAGACATTTGTTTTAATCTAACAGTCAGGAGTGGAGGTGAATGAGAGCAGG
This sequence comes from Poecilia mexicana, assembly GCF_051168715.1. Classification (NCBI taxonomy): domain Eukaryota; kingdom Metazoa; phylum Chordata; class Actinopteri; order Cyprinodontiformes; family Poeciliidae; genus Poecilia; species Poecilia mexicana. The sequence continues at coordinate 31,874,394 of NW_028263382.1, read as the reverse complement.
GCAGATGGAGACACAAGGTGTGTGTGTTTGTGTGTGTGTGTGTGTGTGTGCGCGTGAACGGATCTGGGTTGAGTGACAGTCTCATTCTGCATGTCCATTTCCTGCTCGAAGCGTCTCTTTTTAGATGGGCTCTGGTTTGAGCTTTTCAGCCAGGAACTCGTTGACGAACTGCTCCACCACGGCCGGCGTGATCTCCTCCACGTCGCGGACGTACTTGGCACGGGCCGACATGTCCAGGATGGTGAGCAGGGGCGCCGCCTCCGGGAGGTTGGTGTAGTCCCGCAGCGAGTCGGTCATGTCGTCCTGGAGGAAGGAAACAATGTTGCGTCACATTACAGGGAAACATTCCTGATGACTTTTTAGGTATTTCTACTTGACAGTAGAGGAATCTTATGCTAGTCATAAGATTCAGTTGTCCCCTAGACAAATTTGAAAAGCAATCTGCCTCATGAAATACAGTAGATGTACACAGTGTCTATATTTGGTTCACATACTTGATTATCTGCCAAAGGAACTAGACCTCTGCAACTATATCAGAGCAATATTGCTTACACTAATAATAAATGAATGCTTTTTATGCTTAGTTAAAATTATTTTACGCAAATGTGCTGAGACATGTTTCTATTAGAGGTGTGCGATACTGCGTATTTTGATATCGATCCGATACTAAGTAGACACAGGGTCAGGATCGCCAATATCAGTACTGATGCTGTATTGGTTAAATTTGATGCATCATCAAACTTCTGATCATTAGGCATTCTTGTGGCACTTCTTTTGATTTATTTTGTTAAAACCTAAGATAGAATTTAGATTAAGTTTATAGGTGTCTACAAAATACTTTAGTATCCTATTTAACATGACAAAACAGAAACAAATGAGCAAAAAGATATAATCTGAGAGCAAATCAAAGCAAAATCTTGTTTATGGTAGAGCTGAGAAACTTCAATACAAAAATAAAAAAATTTCTTCTCCAAGTGCCAACTGGAAACAACCAATCAAAACCAGGAAGCGGATCTTAGCGCTGTCAATCACCCTCCATGCAGCAACAGGCTATGGTATAGCTAAGCAAGTTAGCATAGCCCTCAGTTACGATGGATAAATGGTTTTCCTTCTACTATGTGTTGTTTCTCCTCCATTAGCACACTGAACAGAGAGTGCATGAGGTTGATTGACAGCGCTAAGACCCTTCTCTTGGCTCTGATTGGTTGTTTTTGGTTGGTGCATTTCTTCAGACGGTAATAGTAGCGTGGAGATCAGAATCTGTCTTTTCACAGATTATCTGTCTCATAGCATGCTGTCACGACATGGTAATAGTTTTAACAAATTTGTAAAAAAAAACAACTTTTTTTTAATAAAAGTTACATAATGCACCTTTAATAATCAGAGAGTTGCCTACCTGGCTAAGAGCTCAGCTACACTGTTGATAGATATTTCCTGACCTGAATTCCCCTCAGCTTAACTTGTTGGCTCAAAGATAGACTCATTAAAAAAACAACAACAACAACAACAACAACAAAAAACACTTTCATATGGGAAAGATTAAATTTGAAGTTACAGAAAGAGACCAGAAGGTGGCACTGCAGCAAAGAGCTAATCTTGTGATGGAAGCCTTCCCTGTGCGGTTCCAGCTAAGGTTTCTGATTTATGTGCCATTTTTGAGTTTATTATTTACTTTCTTTTCAGGAAGCCGACTTTAGATGTACTTCCTGCTGTGAGTAACACTCACTCCGACCTTACACAAGCCCTTCCGCTCTCTGATGTCCTGTTATCAGAGAATCCTCCGCTCTCCCAGCTAAACAGGATCAAAGCAAACAATCAGCTCAGAGACTTTTCATTGAATATCTTTACTGTGCCGCTACCTAAAAAGGCTAAGCAAAGCTGGTGACCTTCTGATTTGTAAAACTACAAACAAAAGAGAACTATGTGGTTTCTTCCTCCGGTGACTGACAATAAAAACGGGCTCCGTTCGAAAACGCTGAACACTTAATACTCGCATATGGAAGCCGTCACAGAAGACGGCAACGTTCCCCCCCGGTGAAATACTGCCAGATCCTCGCCGCTACAAGTAAAACCCCCGCTCCCTTTCAGGCTCTCTTACAGCCACATGGAGCATGGATGACGGATCATGCGAGGCAAGCTGCGTGAAGGAACCGCAATCCGTCACCACGGCCCCTCCGGTCTCTCTGATCCGAGGGGATCTAATCTCCACGTCAGGCGTTGGCCTCCGGAGGAAGTCGTGGAGATTTTCTTTTGTTTGGCTACCTTGTCTGCTCGGTCTGCGCAGCTCAAACGCTAGAAAAGAAAATACTTTTTTTTTTTTTGAAGAGACAAAGGGCCGACCACACTCACAGCTGTGATGTGACTCAGTATGCGTTTGGCCGTGGAGGACCGCAGCAGAAATATTCGGATCACTGATGAACCGCGATGTTTCACACATGACTGCCAGACGATAAAACCTCAACTGACGGCTCAAACATCCGTCTTTTATAACACTTTGATGTCCTGAGAGACAGACTTTACTCTTTTACAACTCATAAATGACGCAATAAAGCCTAAATTACATTTGCTGCACAATGTACTGTGATGTACAACATCGTCATCGCCTCTGTTATGGTCACAACTCACAAACTTACGCCAAAAACTAAGAAAGTGTGTGTGTGCTTGATTATGTTTTTGTAGGGTCAGGATGTTCCTTATAGATTGTAATGCGTTACAATTTTTTGCGCAATTATTAAATTTGTTTTTAATGTACAAGTCCCAGCAGGAACTTTTCCATTCATGCGTTTCTGGTACATCCACAAATCTGACACACACACCACATCCGCATACAATAGCAATGGAGGACAAAGCTGCTCCTCTTGGCCCAATTGGGGTTTAATTCTTGCTTCGAAAAATGATATGATCAGACGCTGCTGTAAACAAGTTATGATAAAAGGAGTTAGCTTCCTCAAAGCTAAAATATCATCTTAAAACTAAACACGCAGCAGCAGCACAGACGTTCCTGACGCTAATCTCAGTGTCCGTATTTCTAAAGATGGATTTTTTCAAAGAAGTGAACCGAGCTCGTGCTTGAATAACCTCACAGATTAAGAACAATAAAAATCTTTGTCATGGTGCTCATATCTTTTTATTCAATGATTTGGCAGCAAAAAAGGTTTTTGAACTTAAAGCGATGGTTATTTTGTTGATATAGTTTTTGATTTAAATGCAATACAGACCCTGACATTAACTTTATTAAAGAATTTCATTCAGTTTTTGATATAGGCAATTGCCCAGGGTGGCATCAGAAAGGAGTGACACACTCAAGAAGTAGAAAATAAAAATTGTTATGTCAGTTGTCCCCTAGACAAGTTTGCCATTACATGTATGCATTTGTAATGGAGTAAGTTTTCCTTAGATGCTGTTTAGTACTGGCAGACTACATTACCTGCTTTCTGCTGCGAAAAACCCCCCATCAAAACCCCCCCAAAACAATCAGATAAGGGGCTTTCCCAGGAAACCAATTTCAAGTTTAAAAAGTTAAGCATAGTGATTAATCATTATTAATCACAGAGGTAGAAGGTGATCAGTCTGATTAAGTTTTTAAATCGGTTGACAGCACTAGTAAAAAAAATGTTCTGGATCGTTTTCTTCTGCCTGGCCTCTTCTCTGAAGAACTGCCAGCCTTCTCATTGAGATCGACTCCCAGCAGCTGGCTTGGCAACCGACCCGGCGACGACCCAGGCGATCCCAGGCCCAAGTGAAGGACTGTGGGCCCACAGCCCTGGAAGCTCTGCTCAAAGCTTGGAGCGAGGACCGATATCCGACTGTGAACCCAATCTGGAAATCAAACCTGGTGGAATTTATCGCCAGCTCAGCAACAGGCAACGAGAGAAAACGGATGTAAAAATATACGCCTTTGTGGAAACAAACTCCACGCATATAGAAGCTCTGAAGCTCATGAATTATCGCAAAGAGACAATGTGTCTTTGTGTCGAGTGGCACTCAGACACTTCCTCTCACCTCTCCGGCAACAAAGAACAGCAGTGGCGTCTCCTCCTCCTTGGCTTTATACTTGGCCATGAGCTTCTCTGCTATTGGCTGAATCAACTCCTTGGCTGGCTCCAGTTCACCTTCCTCTTCAGCATCTGAATAAGGTTGGACAGAGTCACAGTCCAACCTTTAAAAGAAACCCTGTTTCTTTTAAAAGAAACCCCTGTTTAAAAGAGGGAAAGGAAACAGAGGCTACAGAATTTGTTCAACAGAACAAATTCAAGAGTTGTTATTGTGCATCTTTCTTTTCTTTCCTCAGTTTTATAAGAAGTCATCAAATTTGGTTCCCATCCAGATAAAAAAAAATCTACTAAGCAAATACAGAAACTCGGTTGGTACACTTTTCAAACATTTTCTAATATTTAAACTATTTCAACAAGCAGCAAAGTAGTGCTGCTTGTTGATATTTCAGCAACAAGCGTAAATATCTGATTCCAACTTAATTTTTTTTTTCTGAATTTGAACTTTTCATCAAACACTAGATTGAACTTTATTACAAAACTGTGCAGTCTGAATCAGAAATGAAGCACTTTTTAAGGATTTCAAGAACAAGAGAAACTTTTTTTTCTACTCAGGAAGAATTCCCCACACTTTATCTACACTTATTCACACAACTTGAATATTTTATGCATTTTCTTTTAGATTTTCTGTAACAAACCAACACAAAGTAGTGCTGCTTGAGTCTTATCAGAATAAAAAAATATATGTGATATTGTGTCTCAAATAACTCTGAAATCAAGACAGAAATTCAGTTTATATCTGTAGAATATACAAAATGGGTTATGAAAAGACGGTTGACCCTCTTGGTACAAGAGAAAACTCAGCTTTAAAAAAAAAAGGCATAAAATCGACCAGCTTTCCGCATCACATTTAACCCCCTTCTTTGCCTCTAGGTCCAAATGGCAGATGCCTGGTCAGCTCACCCACAAACAGGACGAGGCAGGGCCCCTCATGGAGCTGCACGGCGTTGGCCTCGCTCAGCTCAAGCACGGGCCGCGGGTGCCACGGGAAGAGCCGGCACTCCGGGTCGTTCAGCACCTCCACACGGCCCTGTCGCGTGATCACACGGCCTTCGGCGTCCAGCAGGATCAGCGTGGGAATACCTGGAGGGAGGGCAGGACGGAAAGAGGGTGACATAAGAGGCAGACGAACAGAGGAGGGGAAGGAAACGGGCAAAGAGCGTGGGTCATTTCCGTCAATTATCGCTCCGTGGAACGGACGCTTCCCCCTCCCTGCCTCACTCTCCCGCTGAGGTTTTCTTTGCTACGTGGAGATTTTTCTTCTTTCTTTTTTTCCCCTCCTTTTAATAGATTTTATTGGAAAGTACTTTTGCTATAGCTTGCTGTTACAAACACATTCCCCTTACTTCGCAAAAAAAAAAAAAAAAAAAAGAGTGTCTGTTTCTTATCAGAAACAGCCGCCGTGAGCCAGCAAGTGGTTCATGAGTCAGGGAGCTGCACATGTGGACTGAGGTTTGCAAAAGAGGAGGCAATCATGGACTGCAGGAGTTTAAGCTGGATGTGGGGGGGCGGGGGGGGACAGGACTATTGACTCGTCCTCTGGGCATTCCTGACATTCTTCACAGGACAGAGCCAGCTCCAGCTCCAGCTCACATCATCCTCCGCAGCACAGAGGAGACAATCAGGGGAAAAGTGAAGGAGAGACGCTTCACTTCTGCAGTCAGAGAGACGGTTAACTCGATAACCGGTCCACATTCCTCAGGGCGAATCTGTGCTGGTCGCAGAGAGCTGTCAGCAGTCTGATGTAACCCAGCATGGCAGAAATTATAAACCAGCTTCTGGGGATGAGGACAACTTGTCATTAATTGTCGATTATAAGTTCATTAGATTGAAAATGAGTTCCAATCGATTAACTGATAACGTCGGCTTGGACTCGCTTTGGGTGTTGTAGTTTGGCTTCCGTCCAGCAGAGGCCACCACCGGTCATCATCTGAGCAGAGACTGGTGTTGGATGTGAAATGCACTTTATGTGGTTCCATTTTGAAATATTGACACTTGACAAGATCCTTAAGTTTTACCTCAGTGACGCTGCTTGGTGGAGCAGAGTCGACACCTCGTTCAGAGGTTACCGATGTGCTACGAAGACGAGGATGTACAATGGCATAACAGGGCCATTGCAGATGAAAAGAAATAAAGGAGGAGTACATTTCCACCAACAAATTCAGAAATTTTGAGATTCGTCTCAGAAATTTTTCTTGGAAATTTTGGAGTTTGAAACGTCAGTAATTGATTAGAAAAAAGAAAACTCAGAAATTTTGAGATCTCAGAAGTTTTCTACAAAAAACACTTGGACATTTTGGAGACATCAAAAGTGGAAAATCTTTGAGGTCAAAAAATGTGAAAATATGCAATTTTTGAAACTTTGAAATCACTATGTTTTTCCCAGGTAATTTCTGAGATAAATCTCAAAATTTCTGTTTTTTTAACCACTACATCCAAGCGGAGGAGAAAAATTGCAACATGATGAAAAAAACAAACAAACATGATGTCGTGAGTTATTTCACTTTATGATGCACAGTTTTAAGATTCACTTCATGGAGAAGTCTGCTTCTGCATAAACAGCTCTCTGTTCATGTGGGATTAAGTGATTCACATATTTTATCATTTTCATCTTTTATTTTCCATTTAGCTAAGAGGTTCCTCTTTTGTCATATTTTACAAATAAGTTTAATAATGTCAATTTTTAATACAGCTGACAGAAAGCGACATTAAAACTGAATTACGTGCTTTTATTAAGTTTACATATGAAAAATTGAGCTTTCATGTTATGGAAACATGGTCGACCCTCTTGATACAAGAGAAAACTCGGCTTTTAAAAAAAATGGCCGCTTATAAATGAATCCTTAGTGAATCCTTAAAATCAATAAACTTTAGAATAACTAATTAGTAGATAACTTGTATATATTTTCCCTACTTCTATTGGAGGTTTGTAGATGCAAAACTTAAAATACCTTGTATCCCATACAGCCTGTTGAGTCGAGATCTCCGCGCCTCGTCCGAGTACGGGACAGCCAACCACGGCATCTCGCTGAAATACTGCTTAAAAGACTCTTCTGACCTAAAATGGAAAGAGAACATTCAGACGAAGCTCTGCTTTTTACTCCTGTACCTGTTTGAGAAGACGGACGCAGAGGTGACACTTGACGAAGAGAATGAACCGGCAGCGACATTCACCTGTCAGCGCTGACGAACACTATCTCAAACTTGTGACCGGACTCTTTGACGATTCGGTAGGACTCCACCAGGACTCGGGTCAGACTGCGACACGGCGGACACTAAGAGACACACAGAAGCATTTCATTTCACTGGAGCCAAACTCCCCCCCCCCCCAAAAAAAAACTTTAATTGTTTCTGCTGAAGAGGATCTAAAGAGACGGTAAAAAAGTAAAACCTTCAAAATAATGAACGAGATTTGAACATTTTTTATGATTACTTGTTTCAGAAGCGTCTAGGCGTGACAGGAGGCATGAATTGGTAAGAATCTGACCTTAAACTGGATTTGATTAATTGTTTTCACAGCTTAGTTCTTTGGGGGAACTTGTCTCCTTTTTCCAACATTTTCTGTCCTATAGCAAACCAGTTTTTACTTGGGGATCTTTCTTTTTATTAAGTAGCTTCATGCTAACTTGCAAAGGCCCCTTAAGACACACTTCTTGTATCCTGTGTATATATATATATATATATATATATATATTCCAAATAATTGGAAGCTGAACAGAATCTGGATGAATTATAAATGAATTATAAATTAGGACAAGTCTGGTTCTTGTAAATCATAGTCTGGGGAAGAAAAAATAAATAAAAGTTTTTACCCCCAAGCCCCCTTTTTTGCTAACATAGTTATCGCAATCCGGAAAATATTAAAAGTATATTTCATGCTTTCCCATTTTTCTAAGAACCTTTATAAGAAAACCGAGCCAAAGCCGTTTCATGACTCTCACATGTTTGTCACCAAACACCTTTCCAACAAACTGGTAATTCTCTCCGGTTCTGTATCCAGCTTTTTTTTTCAAACACACACGCCAGCTCCTAATCCTGATGCATTACTGCAGATCAGGAAAATGTTTGCTCTGCTGTGTGTGTGGGTTCCAGTCCAACCAGAAGGAGGGAGCGCTGGTATGGCTGGCATTAGGATGACATCAGAGAGTCAGGAGGGAAAACAGAGCGGCCTAGATTCCCCGCCGTTCCCAGGCTCCGTTTGCCGCTCTTTTCTAATCATAAAGGTAAAACTTTAACACACCAACAGTCGATGCGTTTCCATCCAATGTCTTTTTTTCTTTTAAATGTCACATAAAAGAAAGAATAAAAAAAGCGAATGAAGCATGTTTTACGTACTGGTTTGGAGCGAATCAACCAGGCTAGTTTCAAAATTAAAGTCATAATTTCTTCAGACGTTGACACTACGCATGGCCAGAGTTTGGCAGTAACTAGCGACGTTTTGGGAATTTTTTTTTTTTTTTTTTTTACCACACTCTATTATTTACTTTTATTTGAGTGATTCTATTATAAAGTGTTGCTACATTTACTCAAGTAAAACTTCTGGATACTGAATGAAGAACAAGTTTATTTTGATCAAACACGCACATCCATGCAGCTTTTGTTAAATTTTCATAAGTTTTATTTTGAAAGAAACTAATTTGGAATTTTTTTTTAATTTTGCCTAGTTTTGTTATACGAATTATTTTTATTTTGGTCTTTAACAACTTCCACTAAACTTTAGACTTTGATCAGTTTGCTGACGTTATTTTAAGATATTAAATGTTTGATGCTTTGATCGGTTCCTCAGCCTTTTTAACCAAATACTTTTTTCTTGAGTCATTTCTTGGACAGCAAAGGCGAAATATTTATTTGATTAACGTTGTCCTACTGATTATCTTTTATGGGCGGGGCTGCCTATGTGGTGTGCTGGTGTATTTGCCTTCTGTCGATTGCATCCTCTCTTTCTCCCATCAGTTTGTCTAAAAATGTATCCTCAGTACCAAGGATTTTTTTGGCTTTTAACTGAGTGGAAATATGTTGAATTAGTACTAATTTTAATTTTAGCATTTTTGAGAACTCTGCTAACCTCTGCACAAGGCTGCAGTAAAAAAAAAAAGATGTAGAGGTTGCAATCTAGCAGCTCATAGAACTGGAGAGAGTCTTACTTTGAAAAGCTTTGTGCATCTGCTACGTCAGAACTTATTCAGGTAAATGTGTTTCCATCGTCCATCTCGCGCTTTAATGTCAATGTTGATGGAAACAGTTCATTTGTATTTGGGTGCCCAGAAAAGGGACCATTGGCAGCTTTGAAGTTGAAAAACTAAAACCCATCAACCACAGCAGATATTCTTTAGTTTTATTGTGGTTTTGTCACATACAAGGGGAATTTTTTATTTATTTTTTTTATGAAGGGGTTGGAGCTTCAATGGATCAATGAACAAAAATACTAAAGAACACGCCCAGAGACAGACAAACACACTTAATGAATGGACAGACAAAAGGACAGAGACGGACAAAACTACAGATTAACAAAACAATGACTGGATGGACAAATGCATAGAGGGATGGACAAAAATACAAACATTTATAAACATGGATGAATGGATGACTGCATGTGTGGACAAAAAGGCAGAAAGTCAAATGGACATCTAGACAAAATGATGGCTTAACGGACAGACGAACAGACAGACAGACACAATGTTTAAAGAGTGTGGGATAAGGAAGGTAGAAATTTCTCCCAAACAACAAACCACACAAAAAAAATCTCTTGCTTTAAGGAGAAAACCACAGTGAAGAAAGCTCCATACTGAGGTGCTGGTGTTCCTGGTTTCATCAAACGACTGAGCAGAGATGAAAACGCTGCTCTAATGGCATTTTTGTGACTCTGTTCTGTTCCAGGTTTTAATGTGCTCGGGACTCCAGCCAGTACATCGAGGCGTCACCGCTCTGAACCGGCTGCGGCTCTGCCAGCTGCTGTGCTGACTTGCTTTAGGAGACCCGACGAGCTGCGTCTCCTCAGCGACGGATCATCGCCCAGTCATGAAACCTCGGTCGGCTATCGGACAAATGGCTGCAGCCCACTGAGGTGTAGTGGGCTGCAGGTCCAGAGGTGGAGAAAGGACTCAAAGATGGCCGACGGCTTCTAATGTAAACAGACGAACAGCGGAGTCGCCTCCTCCTGCTCTGATCTGCTGTCAGTTTTTAAGAGTTCAGACGTCTGGAAATTAAAACAAAAAAACCAAAAAGGGGCTCCTCTTTGTCTTCTCTCTCCTCACTCACCCAGTGTGCTGAGAAATACACTCCCACATAGTGTCCCTCCAGAGAGCTGCTGTCTGCTGTCTGCCTGTTGTTCCTGAGCAGAGGCCCCGCCACCACCTCTGCGAAGGGCTTCGGGCCCCAGGGGAACTCCAGACCTGAGAGGAGGGGTGGAGGGGAAACATGGGAAGAGATTACTGCTAAATTCAACGCTGAAGGCCTAAATGTTTAACATCCAGGTAGAACAGAGATGACTGGTTCGTTATTTGTTTGGAAGCTTCTCCATAATGCAACTACAAACTACTGTTGGCACCCCAACAACAGCAAGCTCACAGGGCTAATCATTAGCTAATAAAAGTAGTTGAAAACAGAAAGGTCACCATCTTTCTTTTTTTCTTTTTAAGTTTTGTTTGATGAAAATAGTAAAGTCCCCTAAATGTTTAACAGCAGGCAGGCGGAACAGAGATTGCTGGTTCATTATTTGTTAGGAATCTTGTCCATAACACTACAAACAGAGTGCTAACAATAGCAGGGTCATGGTGCTAACTATTAGCACCAACAGCACTCATAGCTAATAAAAGTCATTGAAAGCGCTTTGAAGAAAGGTCATCATTCTTCATTTTTAGTCTTGTTTGACTAGAAAATCCCCTAAATGCTTAACAGAAGGCAGGTGGACCGGAGATTGCCGATTCATCATTTGTGTGGAAGCTTGTCCATAACTGAATGACAAACCGCTGTTGGCGTGCTAACTATTAGCGCTAACTGCACTTGTAGCTAATAAAAGTTTTTGGAAACAGTTTGAAGAGAGGTCACCATCTTTACTTTTAGTCTTGTTTGACAAAAAATATGTTTAATTCCCTACGTGTTTAACAGCAGGCAGGTAGAGCAGAGATTACTGGTTCATTATTTGTCTGGAAGCTTGTCCAGAAAGCAACTACAAACTGCTGGCAGCATGCCAACAACAGCAGGCTCACAGTGCTAAATGTTAGCCTGAAATGGACTAATGGCAAAGAAAATTTTTTTTTGAAAACTGGTTTGAGAAAGGTCATCATCTTTTGTTTTTAGTTTTGTTTGACTAAAATAGCCACTACAAGCTGCTGTTGCGTCCCACCAACAGCAGGCTCTGTTAATGCTAACTATTAGCTCTAATGACCAATAAAAGTTGTTGAAAACTGTAAGTAGTGTGTTTTTAGTATTGTTTGACTACAATTGTAAATCTTGAACCGTTTTGTGCAAATCTTAATCTACCGTGTACATCCATGATAATAACTCGGTACATGAAAACTTTCACACTACTTACAAAACATGCCATCATAAACCTGAATGCTAACTTGATGTGCATCCAGAGTGGCCAGAAATAAAGTAAAAAAAAGAAAGAAAAAAAAGAAAAAAAGCAGCAAATTGTCTGATTCCAGACACCAAGCTGCAAAATTTTTTATTTTTTGGTGACATCTACTTTTTGAAACACACACACACGCCAAACACACACACACATACAAAAAAAAAGAAGAAAAAAAACGGTTTTAATGAACATGAAAAGCCAAGCCTCTCAAGCAAATCATTGCTGCCTGTAATTCTGCCCTCCAGCTCTTTTTGACACTTTTCATTTCCTTTTCAGCGTGCTCTCATTGTCCTGCTCCTGCTCTGGAGATGCATTTGGTTAAAAAAAAAACCCCAAAAAAACCGAGGGTCTGGGGGGTAATAATAAATAAAACCTTGTATGGCTGATCATAATAGCCTCTTTATGTGAGCGCGGTTGTCTAGTGCTTCATTAGGCAGGAAGGACACGTCTGTGCTGCGCTGGCGTTCCCTTTCATTGTTGTCCTGATTGTAAACGTGCACTCCATCTTTACGCTGCAGGCCAGTCTGCCGCCACTCAAGTCAGGCCTTTTCACAGAGAGTGAAAGGCAGAGAGAACATTACTGAGGGTCCTTTCTCACACACCCCTCCCAGTTTCAGCGTGCAGAAAAACCCCCCGGTTTTACTGCCCTTTTCCAATTCAAACACCAAAACGTAGGACCGCAGGAGAGGGATCGGTTTGTTACATTGTCACACCTGATTAATAAATCAGTAAAATGACAGAAAAGTCAGAAAATATCAAGTCCAAGATTACACTCGCTGAAAAATCCTCATTTGCAGAGATCAATCTTTTCTCTTAAAAAAAAAAATGGGAGTCTGAGGAGGGTTTAATAAAAAATCCTGAGATACTCTTATTCCCTCATCTTTTCTGTTTTCCTGCCATCAACAACATGTTTCCCTTTATTTCCCCCCAACATCAGACAGAGATGAGGCACTTTGGAAGATTTTTTTATTTCTTCAGCTGCAGAGGACGAAATAAATGCAGCCTCACTTTTGTTAATTATCTGTCTTCACTTCAAAGTACATGGAATTACAGGTTTTTCCAGATAAGTCGCTGTGAAATGGTCACACTGTAAGAATCACAGAATTATAGAACTAGAATTATAGTTGCATTAACCCAAACAAGGAGGAAAAGTTATAACTCTAAACTCGAGAGCTTGTACGAGTAAAGGGTTTTAACTTGGATTATTATTACAGCATCATTAACATGCATGTAATAATAATAATTGACATTACATTTTGTCCATATCTATTTTGCACTTACGGACTAAATGCTTTATTATTTTTGAATTATTGTTTTTCAATATTTGACTACTTCTAAGGGAAAATGAGTTAATAATAATTACAACACTTATTTTCCCTGTGGGATCATTAAAGTATTTTTGAACTGAATTTGAATTTAATTGAACTGCTAAGCCTGTTTAATTGGTGGGAGCTCTAATTCTAATTCACTTCCTTACAGTTTGTTTTATTCCTGGCATTTTTAGGAATTCAGTTTAAAAAAAATAATTAAAAAAAAGAAAACAGTTCCATGTGCCATAAAAGCCACACCGAAAGTCATTAGAAAATGAGACAAAGAATGCCAGAAAATGAATTTTAAAGATTTATGTCACTCCAGAGCTGCAACCAGTTGGAACATAACTTCCATCATATTTTCCAGAATGGTTTTCCGTCCTTTCAGTGGTTGTTGACTGGAGAATCTGTCATGCCGACTGTGCTGGGAGATGCACATCTGGCGTTCAGACGTAGCAGCAAGTTTTAGTGTTGATGACCGGCGCCATGTTTGCCATTTGTGAGACAGTGGCTTCTTTTAATACTCGGAGATTTGAACATACATGATGAAGTATACTTGCCTTTATATTCCAGATAAAATTTTGCACCAAAATTCATTCTTGAAATCACTTTCTGACATCATAACGTCACTTAAACATTCAGACTTTGTGCTTTAGCACACTTTATTACTATTCTGGGCCAAAAAGAGCAGAAATTATTAATCCAGAAAGGAAACGTTTGCTACAAACATACTTAATGAACTGTTTCGGACAGTGACACAGTAAATACAGTTACAACTACGTAGGTGAAACTGGATTATGCATTACAACTACATTGCGTATATAAACTCTTCAGTATAAACGCCACAAATTGTCCATTTTGAATGATTTATTTGATTGTGCATTTTCTTTTTGACATAACAGTAATTCCCCCTGCATACAATAACAGTTTTTGTGTAATGACATACTGTAACACCAGATTGTCTCCTACGCAGCCACAGTAATGCTGGGTGTTACCCACAAGCCAGAGCGAATGATGAATGCTTCCCACCAAGATTTCAGGGTAATAAAGCCATGACATGGAAAATTTATATGTTCTACTGTCCTTTTTACTCTGTTATGCGTTTGGTTGGCCTTATAAACGGTGGTTTCCTGAAAGGCTTAATGGTTAAAATTAACCCCAACCTCCAAAACCATCCAGTGAAGTGAAATAAGGTCAGAGCTTCGAGAAAAAAAGTGAGAAATGAATCTGAGTGTTGGTCACAACACGGTGCGCATGCAGGTCATTGTTCTCACCTTTAGGGTCGTCTCTCACCACCAGCAGACCGTTTCGACACACCACCTTTCCTGTCGCAGCGTCCACGAACACCAACGAAGGGATGCTGGTTACTTTGTACTTGTTCCACAGTTTCATCTGCAGAGAAAGGTGAGGGGGTGGGGGGAAAAAGAAGAGAGCTTAAAGTAAGTGGATGGAAAACACCTCCAGGGAGCAGACTTGGGTTTATTTTGGTTGTAGATGGGAAACAATTTACCCAGGCTAAAATTACATCTCCAGTCCTGGTGGGTGTCCACTAGAAGTGGACACCCACCAGTGTAAACAAATGTCACCAGAATACGACAAGTATTTTAGAGAACAAACATGCTCTCTGTTGTTTAAAGGAAGAGCACGGGACCGAGGGAGAAGAAAAGCAGCCCTGAGAGCGAGTTAATAACAGAGGGTGGGAAAGAAAGGACGGGTCAGTCGGACAGGGCTCACGGCGTTCCTGCCATGACGCAAAGAAAGCTCGACGCAGAAACGCAGCTTAGAGGGATTCGTGCGTCTTGAAAAACATCTGCGGGCGTCGTGTTCAGTAATGCCTTCTGGATGACACGATGACGCAGAGAGGGCCTCGTAAAGCCAGTGAGGACGCTCTAGAGACAGAAATATGAGCGTGAACTATTCAGGTGGGTTCAGGGATCGGTGCAGACCTCAACATCAAAGAGGAGGTAAACCTTTTCAGAGGCTCACTTTCCACATCGCAGACAAGAGACTCAAATTTGAAACAGTGGCTTTAAGAGGCCGACGCTTTAAGTCACATGATTTAAAAATGTAAACAAGAAGAAAGGGTTTACATTAGTTTCACCCTTTTTGAATGTCTTTTAAAATAACCTAGTTAAAGATGCAATATGTGACTTACTTTTATAAAAAAGTGAAAAGTTTACATTTATTGAAAATGTCAATATGTCGTATGGTATGAGACTGATATTCTATGAAAAAAGAAATTGAGCCGTCTGCCTTCTCCCAGTACCATCTAGAAACAACCAATCAGAGCCAGGAGGCGGGTCTTAGCGCTGTCTATCACCCCTTTGAGGGTCCTGCTCATCCCCCAAAACTAAACTATTAAAATTTTAACAAATAGCTTTCTTGTATTCAATAAGTCTTTGTCAAAATTAAGTTATATATATATATATATATATATATATATATATATATATATATATATATATATATATATATATATAATTTATTTATTTATTCCTAACGAAGTATTGACAAGCAAGAAAAGCTTTTTTTTTTCTTTAGCATATTCCAGGTCTGAAAAGAAGACAAAATGGAATATATGTTTTCCATTTTGTTAGTTTCCCTGTTTGCTTTCTGTATGTAATATGTAAATATGTAAATATGTAATATGTAATACAGCTAAAAGTACAAGTCTGGTATGGCAGTCCTAAGCTCTTCCACATAATGAGTGTTCAGGAATCTCAAAAGTGATTTAGCACAGAGAGCAACTATAAAAGGGCATGGGTTACTAGACATAAAAAAAGTGAAGAAAATCCCATAAATCATGTTGTCAAATCTGCCC
The DNA here is from genome assembly GCF_051168715.1 of Poecilia mexicana. Classification (NCBI taxonomy): domain Eukaryota; kingdom Metazoa; phylum Chordata; class Actinopteri; order Cyprinodontiformes; family Poeciliidae; genus Poecilia; species Poecilia mexicana. Next base: position 31,858,635 of record NW_028263382.1, on the reverse strand, counting down.
TCAGTCCTTTTTTTTGATTAAATGCTTCAGCGTTAATGAAGAGGTGTTAAGAACATTTGTGTCATAAACGTGTTTCTGCTCCTGTACCCGCCGCAGAGAAGATTTAAGATAAGAACTGACAGCTGAGGCACTACAGAGTCATGAGAGAAGTGAACTGAATATAAGGAAGGAAAGTAACGCACACTGCTGGAGAGAGGGAAGGCATGTGCTGCATTTTGACAAGATTAAGATAAGAACAATACGTGCGTTATGATATAGTAATACTTACATAATGGCAATAACTTCAGAAAAAGTCGTTTAAATAGTTAGTAACAGCATTAGTTAAATGTAAGCAGTAAAAACAGCAAAGAAATCTAAAACTATCAAATGTATAAAACCCTAAACTATGAGAAGATTACACACAGCACGCTTTAGTATATGTAATCTCCTCCACTTCCCATATTTGGGAGGTGAGGAGATTGCAAAAGTGATTTTCTTGCATCTAAATTTTATGCTAACCAAAGCAAAGCTAATATAACTTAAGGGAATCAACATTTTTCTAAATAAAATGCAATACAATCTATGTTTTTATGATTCCTTTATTATTCAGCTTACTATGCAAAATGGAACACAATCTTGAGCAGGCGAATTGTCTGGAATAACTGTAAAAACCCCCCAAAACAAAACAAAACAAAACAAAAAAACATGTGGCTAAATTAGCCGCTAATTAAAATGACTTCCCAATTTCACGTCCAAAGAACTGAAATCCTCAAAAACAAACAGGTCAATTATGTGAACTGCTAATAAACTTAGCATAACAGAAGTGGCTGGAGGAACATGGCGTTCTCTCAAGGAGGGTGAAAATTGCATTTAAAAACATATATTACATGGTTCTAACATATTTCAAAATAACCAATTATTGCAAAAACAAATCAAAAGACTGTCCTGGCCAGCAGTCAGAAAACACATGAAGCCACTTAGCCCAGAATGAAAATAATTTTATTTATTTATTTTTTTGATTTTTCTTGTGAAACTGCAGAAATGACTGATGAGCAGCAGGCTTGAGTACATAACAACACTCTGGTTTAACTACGCCAATAACCCTTGACAAAGAGGTCACAGACAGTTGCAACTCCAGGGAATTCCTAATCCATACTCAAGATCCATGCTCTCCAAGATGTGTGCACATTAGAGTCACTCTCCACTCGATGCCCACAGCGCTAATTGGATCATGCTTGACTGAGAACAACATCGTATACCCGCTGTGGGGCCGCTGCGCGTGGAGAAACTGAGGTTTACAATTCTTGATAATCAAAGATCACGGTGATTCTCTTCAGCGATTCCCTTGATGGGACCACTAACCGCCTGCCAGGGTGTGAATTCCCAGCGTATCCACATTTAAATGTTGCACGTCGTGCGTGGCGCGTCAGTTTCACGCGTCTTTGCACCCCTAGTTTTCATGCCTGACTCTTCAAGCAGGTTAGCTCCGGTGGTGATCCCTCAAAGCTCCATGGCCACAGACTTTAAAACAGACCCACCTACTTCAAGCTTTGGCTCGGTCCTTGTTCTGGAATGCCTCAAGTCTGCCCAGCAATAAAAAAAACAACAACAAAAAAATGAACGTGTTCTGTAACTGGTGGGTCCCCAGTGGTTGTCACTGTGTTGAGGGAAACAAAGTGGAAGATTCCCCCCACACCCTGTCCAACTCAACCCATGATGGAGCTCCCTCTCCTCACAAATCTACTTTCACTGAACCGCCGCGGCCCGAGGCATCTGCCAGATGCTTCCATTGCTGCTTCGCAACAACAGTGTCACTACAAAGGAGAGTGAAAGCCTTTATAACCGAGGACATGAGAGCTATCCTACCATGGTAGCACATACCAGATAAGTCCTTTTTATCTTTGAGCATTATAAATGAGGAACATAGCTGATAACCCTCTAGGCTCCTTGGGGAAAAGAAAACAGAAAGAACATTAGACGGGTTGGGAAGTCATTAGTGTTTAGAAACTCCAACAATGCTCAGGAAATCGTGAAGAATTCAATAAGGATGTTGATTCATGGGAGACAAAACACAGTTGCAGATCTTATAAATCAAACTTCAATGCACTAATCAAGTAAGCCACTGACAGCACTGCCTGGAAAGTCATCTAGGGACTGACCATCCCCTCCCCCTTTTGACATGTTCAACAAAAGCACTTGTCTTTTCAGAGACTTTTTTTTATTGGAAGTGCCTGCAGGCGTTGTGATCTCTGACCGTAAAGATTTACAGTAGAGGAGCAAAAGAGGGCAGAGACTGTGCGCCTCTCGGATGGATCCTCGAGGAATAAAGCCATGCCCTGTACGATGGCTTCATCAGAAAATGCAGTCAAACTCAAGCGGATGCATTGGCGGCGTCAACACTTGGTCTGAATTCTGAAATGTTGAGTCGTTTTATCATTTTTCAGCTTGCAGACGGATGAGAAACACCCATCTTTGCTCCCGTTACTCCCTTTTTGGCCAGGCCCCAGTCGCTAGCTTCGGCTTACATTCCTCCAGGCTGCGCCCCGCCTCCGCTCAATCTGCTCCCGAGGCTCTCAGTAAGCGTCTGTATCCATTTCAAAACGCTGCTGCTGCTCTTCATGGCTACAAAAGGAAGCCCCTCAACCTCCCACCTCTCATATCACACCGAGCTGGATCGTCTGACCCGACTGTCGCCTTAGCTCGTTCGAGAGTCCTCCCTGCTGTACACATCTAAAAGCCTGTGACAGCCGGCGACCCGTCCTCCTGTGAGCACGTGGTGACGATTCTCTCTGAACTTTGAACTCCGCCTCAACGTCGTTTCCATCAAAACCGTCAGGTTACGGGAAGCTGACGAGTTCTGTGTTTGAATGGCTACGATTGGTGGCGATCTGCCGATCAGAAACACAAAAATTCAATCTGTTCATTCAGAAGCATTAGTTGGTTGAAATGACAACACTCTTCAAGTGTGGATGTTGTTACTGAGAGAAAACAAAACTTCGCAATTTCCAGCAACACTGACGTGTTTAAGAACGAAGTGAGAGGAGAAGCAAAACAGGTGAGAAGCCTCCAGTGCCTGGTTCATAGGGCAAGATTGTAAAATTGTTGGACGATTTTCAAAACCTGAGACCTGAAGATAAAAATATCGATATAACAGGTTTGGTAATACTGTTTGGTGAACGGAACGGCTTAAACCTACACACCAACACTCACGTATCAGATGGGAAATCTGGCAAAAATCTCACGAGATAAAACGTGAGTTCAGAGTAAACAAACATGGCCGACAAGAAAAAAGCATTGGCAATATTTTCTGGACTGTTTTTAACACAGAATAAAAAAAAAAACTAAAGGTTTCTCCACCGGTCTTTCAAATCGGATTTCAGTGGAGAGGGGTGGGGTGATTTCTTTTTGTCGAGTGGATCTTGAAGACAGAAACTGAATATATTTTTGATAAAATGCACAAACATTTTCAGGTGTGCACCCCCACACCTCTTCCCCTCCATGAAAAGAAGAAACCGAGTCAAAACATTAAGCGAGGCATCCAGTTCTTCATTTCAAAAGATAGCCCTGTCCCATCAGATGGAAGATTTTACTGTGAGAGAGCTCTACAACGCTCCGCTTAAAAAACAGAAACATTTCAGATAAACATTTATCCAAATCGTTTCAATTTTCCAATACACACTGGGCAAAAAAAAAAAAAAATTATTTAAAAAGTTCTAAGAAAAAACCTGAACTTTACTAAATTTGGAACTGACAAGTCAAAGGTTTACAGATTCTGGCGATCAGAAGTTTCCCTCAAAATATCTGATCACTATATCGCAAGCGACTTTTCAGTCTGTGAGCTACTACTTCCTAATCCTTTGGATTTCTCCTCATTAAACTCACAGCTTTGTTCATAAAAAAAAGAAAAAAAGAAGGGAATCCTCTGCAAACCGCTAATGTCATCGTTACAAACCCTGTCCTGCGCCAACCAGCTGCAGCATTGGGGAAAATGCACAATAGGTGAAAACTGCAGGATTTGCACCATCCGTCCATCCCCAGTGCCAAATGTGACATCAATCATGCATTTAATAATCCTGTAATATTTCGCTCCTGCAGAACACAGATGGGAGATGTTATAAAGGAGCCCCATTGTTGCCAAGGAAACCCCCCCCGCCCACACCTCTTCCCCTCCATGAAGTCAGGACATGTCACCGAGTGGCAGACACTTTGTGGGCTCTTAGTTAATAATTCAGAGATAAATACATGGGTTTGTGCTGGAAACAGGTGCCAGAATGTCAGAGGGCTAACCAAGCAGAAAAAACAAAAAGAATGAATGAATGAGGGAGTTTGCAAAGAGAGTGAATGTTTCCCCAATTCAGCCTTGTAAGGGACTACAAAGACCCTCACCTCCTGCATCGTGAGAAGTTTTTATGTGGTGACGGAGGGAACGTAAAAAGAAGAAGAAAAAAAAACGCAGGGGGGAACGGGGGGTTGTAAAGGAGCAAAAAGCCACGGCTCAATGAGAATCCGCAGCATTGTCCCTAAACAGAAGTGGGCTTGGCCCTGAGGGTGACATTCTGCCAGGTCAAAGGTCAGATTAGCAGGGGGTGCATACTTCCCTCCTAGTGGTGTTTAGATCAGCCTCCTCCCCCCCCCCCGATGACCCCATAATACACTAAAAGTTTTTTAGCCCTCCTGGAATCTTCCGGTTTCTAGATGAGAACAAGATGTAAACCTGCTACACAAACACACCGTGTCCACATTAAAGTGGGAAAATTTTTTTTTTTACTTTAATCCACCATAAACTGACATCAGTGACTCATCGGCCACAAGAATGCGTTACTTTGAACAGCATTTGCTTCGCAAGGAGAGCGAAATGAAGAAAAAGAAAAAAAGAAAGAAAAAAAAACACCCGTCTGGTTGGAATCAAGTGTGATCATCATGTGATTCCAGGCATCTGTTTTCCATGTGATCCATTTTTCAGATGCCTGATATGTTGTTTAACCCACTCCTCAGCTTTTACTGAGATCAACCCGATCCGTGTTTCTCAGAGGTACAAAGAAGGGGCTCAGCTGTTAGACATCTAGTTATACTGACATTGTTTTTGTAATGCCTTATAAATGTATTTCCTCCCCCTCTCAAACCTTTCCCATTTTAGCACAGTAGAACCGCAAATAAATATATATTTATGTGACAAATCAAAAGACAATTGGGCTTAATTGCGCTTCATTGTGAAGTAGAAGGAAGACAACGCAATGACTTAAAAGAAAATGGATTTAAAAAGAAGAGACAAAAGAAAGAAACCATTGTTTAAAAAACAGAAAGCCATAAAAGGGGCTGTTCAATGTATCAGCTAGCAGGTGGTCTGGACAGACGACAACACTGAACTGGGTAGAGTGTGTGCACAGCACTAGAGCTGAAACAATTCATCAGATTAATCGCAATGAATCGATTACTGAAATAATCATCAGCTAATTTAGTAATTGATTAATCACTAACTGGAGTGTACAGAGTAAAAAAATAAGGCCATTTGCTGAAACAACAACATACTTGGAGCAGCAAAAACTATAATGCATCATGCATTTAAGATAATATATATATATATATATATATATATATATATATATATATATATATATATATATATATATACTTTTGTCTGTAAATTTGTTCTACCCAGTCCTCAAGTGATAGTTTTAGCTTCACCTGGTTCAAGTTCTGTATCTCTAAACTTTTTTCGCTATGTGATTATTAATCGGTTATTTAAAAAAAAGAAAAAAAGGATCAGCCCTGCACTGTGATGATGCTGAGTCAGACAGAAGGGACTGAGCTTTTCACATGTTGATGTTAGAAGATTTTTTTGTGCTTCCTTTCCTACAAATGATCGAGTGCCCAGTAAATGAATTTTCTTATTTAAAAATGGAACTGACTTGTTTATTTGCATCTTTTAATGCATTTCTATTGAAAGAAATAGAGACTTTAAAAAATGGTTTCTTTATCCGATTATTCATCAGAATAATCGGTTGAATAATCGATTACTAATATAAGTTAGTATTTTGTAGGGTACAGCTAAGTCTGGACATCACTTTAAAAAAACCCATTCACATGCAGAAGTAGAGTGGTGGGAGCACTTTAATTTTTAAAAGTTAATGTGAAATGTTTTATTTCTCAGCTGTTGTTGCACTTAAATTTTTTTTATTTTTTTACTTCAACCTTGAGACTAAAAGTGATGTTTGAATCCTATTCCATTTTAAGAAATAAAATGTTTTCTTATTTAAAAAAGGGGATGAACTGTTATTTTTTGCTAACATTTTCTCATACATTTATTTTCCTAACTTAACTTTAAGATAGTAACTTCTTTTTTTCTTTTAAATCGGGACATTAAAAAAAATCAGATTAATTGATTAATCGTCAGAATAATCGAACAAATGATCCATTACTAACATAATTGTTTGTATTTTGTAGGGCTACAATCAACACTGGATATCTCTTTAGAAACCCCATTAACACACAGAAGCAGGGTGGTGGCAGCATCATGCTGTTGGGGAAGTTCATGTTTTGAAAAACATGGGTCTTTTTCTTTCCTCTCCCTAATCACATAAAATCCCAATTAAGAAAAAAACAGCACAAAGAAAAAACATGCCAGGCTGTGTGTCTTGAGAGAATTTCAAAGTGAATATTTCTGCAAGAGACCATGCGTAAAAATCCTCCATCATGCAACGCAATTCTCAGAATGTCCCGCCCTGATTCTGCTTTATCTTCTCTAGCACCAGTCAGGAATCCTTCTAGCTTTAATCTCTGATCTCTGCTGGTCAGTCATTAAGCTGGGTCTGCGTAATGATTCACCTCCTGGCGCAGTGTTTAAAGCCCGGTGCATAAACACTGAATCCTGATTTCCAAGTTGGTCTTACACTCTGCTATCAGCTTACACTTCATCAGGTCAGGGCCTGCAGGCTCTGACAGACACACAGATATAGATGATATAGAGCTGGTCTGGCCCTGGCCCCGCTCAGCCAGTTACCTCAGAGTGACCCCTCTGTAATGGGCTTTCGAGTCTCACAGCTCATGACTTGGAAGGAGAGGTGCATTTTTTTTATGTTTATCTTTTGCATATCGTGTGCCAAAAGGTAATATGACTGCACATACTCCGTCCACAGTAATCGAACACGTACGGAATTCAGATTCTGCAGCCAAGAGAAATACTTTGCATAGCTTATTTAAGAGGGAAAAGAGAATTGAACAACAAAAAAAAATTACAAAGACCGAAAGAGTGATTAGTATGAAAGAGAAAAAAACCCTACAGGTTTGTTTCCAGCATCTCAGAAAGTTTTAAAGCTGCAGTTCTTATCTTTTAAAAACAATGTTATTTTTACATATTTGCTAAAAATGTCATGTGACATGAGATAGTTTGTAAAAAAAAAACAACAAAAAAACAAAAAATTAGCCTCTTTCCTGTTTTCCTGCTGCCACCTGCAGAAATGCACAGCTTGGTCAGAAACAACTAATCAGAGCCAGGAGGAGGGGCTTAGCGCTGTCAAGCAGGTATGCATATGTAACTTACTGTTACAGGAAAACTGCTCATCTAATCACCCTGAGCATTCACGGCATGTTCCGCTGTGGAAAGCTAGCTTTAGCCCACCAGTTTCCAAGATGCCTAAGAGAGCAGCCCTCCACTACTCAGTTCCTTCAGACTAGCTAGCAGTAATTAGCAAACACCTGATGGAAGTAGCTCATTTTAAGAGCTACTTCTCAGTGAAACAGTGATAAAAATATTGCTAAAGGATCAACAGAGGAGCCATGTTATGATGACTTCCTAAAGGCAGAGTTTCAGAAAGAGCAAGGGCTTCTTAAAGACACAGAGGCCCAATTTCAAATTACAAAGTCAAATTTCTTTTAAGTCATAGTTGATATATAAAATATTTTTAGAACAACTGAAGGTAACAGTCAGTTGATTATGCTATAAAAGGATGCCAAGAGCCTGTAAGAGGCACAACACTGATTCTTTTGTTTGTCCCAAAAGAATCAAGACAGACATTTTAAGAAAGCCAATCCAAGCAGCTGAAATTAATAAAGCTTCTGCTTTCAATTGAAAAAATAAAAATAAAATCATTTTATCAACATTAAATCTGCGCAGTAACCATCAAATGTTAATGACAAACCAAAAAAAGACTTTAAAACAGGCCCACAGCCAGTTTGTATGTGCTCTTTCAATGCTTGCTGTTAAATTAGCTACACTCTGCTAACAGGCCCTGTGCAGCTGTGAATCAGATCCAGTCATTACTGTGTCTCTGGTACCCTGATTTCCTGAAGTGCTGATGGCTGGGGAGGAGACGTATGTTGGCGTGTGTGGGTGTGTGTGTGTGTGGAGTGGGGGAGGTGTTTGGTGATTTCCACAGCATCCCTGTTGTGACCTCTGTTTGCCCCCTGCATTTAAGCACCCACCATTCCTCTCTCCCTCCCTCCACACCGGAGCCGTGGAAAGTCAGCCAGAGTCTGCTGGAGCCCAATCCCCGATCCCATCACAACAACACATTAATATTTATGGAAATTTGAAGGAAGCATTTCAGACACATTATCAGCGTGTTCGGCATAAATCACGATCGCTCTGGATCCCGTAGGTTTTATATTCCAGCTAATGAACCGTGAGGCGGTAGATTTGGCTAAGCTACAGCGAACGCAGTTAAAAATTGAAGCCAATTTGTCAGCAGATTGAAAATGGAGACCATATGAAGCATTACAATAGTTTATGAGGAGCTAGTTGCTACACGGGGATTCAAACCAATGCTCCTCCTGGGTGATTAAGTCTTGCCCAGGTCATCCTTGTAAATGAAATTTTAAATCTCTTTTACTGGTTAAACTAGACAACTCAAGACTGACCTTGAATATTTATTTTTACTCTATTTTTGAACTATTTATTGGATTATTTCTGGCACTTTATTGATGCTTTAGACATGGGTCATTAAAGTTCATCATTATGGTCAAGATGACTTCCTAAAGTTCAAACTAAGCATCAAAAGGATCCTTTAGCATCCTGTAACTCAGGGGTCTGCAACCTGCGGCTCCGGACCCTCGAGTGGCTCTTTGGTTTTTCCACTGTGGCTCTTAATAACTCTGACTGAAAATGATGAAGAACCAACAATGTAAAAAAAATAAATAAATAAAAATTATATATATATATATAGCCATAGTAACAAATCTAAGTCTTGGTCATTTTTCTGTTTGAGTTTATTGTACTTCAATGGTTTCCATGGTTACCAGATCTCAAAGTTTCCAACACCTTGTTGAATTGATGCCATGAAGAACAAAGAGCAGTTCTGAAGGTATAAGAAAGGCAGAATTAGGAAGGCAACTAATTAAAAAAAAGTATAAATGTTTAAAAAAAAAAGATCTGCACTTGTCCATTTTCAGGAGGAGAATCTTCAAGAGAAAGAAACTTAACTTCAGCCCCTCTAGTCTGGGTTTTTAGGGCACATCTAATAAAGTGGAGGGTTATTTTTAGCTCCATTGTGCCCGACACTATCGGGAAGAAACCTCATAAATCTCAGTGACATGCTGCATCCACTTTACCTCGTAAAGCTGCAGACAACATGCCTGTGGACGGAGTCTCACACACACACACACACACACACACGCACGCACGCACACACAAGCACCCTATTTGAGCTCCGAAAGCCGGATTCGGTCCACATACTCCATTATTTATCATCTTATGAATTGTTTATTGTTGATGCAAAGTAAAAAAAATAAGTAAATAAATAAATAAAAAAGTACCAGCTTCAAGATCAACGGCGCTAAGCTAAAGCTAAAAGCTGCTCATTACGACGAGTCGTATTCAGACATGCAGTTTCTGTTCACATGGAGACACTTTACATCCACCCATTAACCAGTTTCCTTTTCCAGTCAAACGCTCACTAAAAGTCACATCTGTTTGGCTCCAGCTGCAGAACAGCTCTATGTGTTTTTATAGCCTAGCTCTACATATGGACCTCCCTTGCATCTCTCCCAGCTTCCCCTCCCAGCCCCCCGCCTTCCTTGCTGCCAGCACGCTTCAGCCTTTTGCTTGTTCCTCCTCCCCAATGTACGTTTCACTGCAGCAGTGACAAGATTGACACTTAAATTGGCTTGGAAGTTAAGAATCCCTTAAGACTGTATTTGAGAGAAAACTATGAATAAATCCACAATACCAGTTAGAGAAAATATGGGTTTATTTTAAATTGTAAATACTCTCAATCGGTTGAAATGTTATTTATAATTTAAGTGAGGTATGCTTGGGATTCCATTTAACTGGGATGCCCCAATCCACTTTTTAAACTTTTATTCTAAATCTCAGAGATCTGTATCAGCCGATACTGATCCGATATCAGCTGATATCAGATCCGTATCGGCTGAATTAACTTGAACGTCTTTTTTTAAAACATAGATGTAAATGTATTGAATTATAAATGTATTTGATAACTTGAACACACCAGTAGCTTCACAATCTTTGTCAAAACAACTAAACTTTAATTTGCTCAATGAGTGCAATTAGGAGTAAAACAGCCAATATAAAATAAATAAACTGAAACAGGCTGACCATCTTGGTAAAACATGTAAAAAATAAACTGCAACAAACCTTCATTCAAATGGTTCAGAAAGTGCAATTAGGAATTATTAATATAATCTAAAATAAATAAAGCCTGACGTTGCTCAGAGCACAAAGCATAGAATTAGAATGAATAGATCCACCTTATGAATTGTGTATATCATCACTGATACCGGATGCAGAATTTTTCTTTTTCCCCAATATCGGGACCGATACAGATATTAGTATTGGATCGGTCCATCTCTACCATTTAAGTTTGTATTATTGATAAAAAAAACAAAGTTATTCTCAGATGAGATGGATTGGCTTAAACCAGCATTAAAAAAACGACAAAAAACCCCACAAAGTGTAAAAAGAACAAATCTGCTCTGAGGAACACTTCAAAACGACACCAACTTCAGACCTCAGAGGCTCTGACCGAACACACCCGGTCCTCTTTTCTTGACAGCCAAGTTCATGGAACGAGGTGTAGATCTCTGCCAGACAACCCGAGGCTATACCTCACTTGAAAAGTAAAAAAAAGGGTTCTGATGTGAAGCTCAGAGCCGCTTCTGATACTCCTGCTGAACCTCAAAATAAAACGTCCATCCATTTGTTACCCAATGTCAGAACAGTGCAGGCAACAGAGACGGTGAGACGCCGTTCTCTCCTTAAAAATTCCTCCGGCGTTTACTGAGAAATCCAACGGGACAACCTGGACGTAAGCAGAGGGGGAGAGGATTTCCTTCAGGTGTGTGGAAAACCTCAAGACTGTTCAGTTCAGTGAAGGAGGGTCACTACTGCACCAAAAACATACAAGAGTCCAACCAATTCTCCATTTCAAAAGATACAGTACGATGCAGTGGCGCCTCTAAGCATATCTAAAATTAATGACCCGTTCAGGAAAAAGTATTTTCTTGTTTGACATAGAAAACCAGACCAGGTTTAAACTCTGATATAAGAGGAAATTAAAGGACTAAACCAGTGAAGTGAATCTTTTTTTTAATGTTTTCATGTAAAAAAAAAACACTTTTGAAAAAAAAAAAAATCTAACATTTTTATCTTTTACATAACCAAATACAAGTTTAAGTCTGGAAGGTCTGACATTACCACACTTAGCTCAAAATTACAAATCTAATTGTTCCCTGTAATTACATTTCCCAAGCCTCAAATCATCTAACTTTACTCTGGAGAATTTATAAAAACCAGTAAAAATTCATATTTCAAGGCCAAACCAGGGTTTTCTTGGCAGAGTTGACTTTAAAACATCCGGAGTTCTTGTGTTTCATACCACTTTCAGCTTAAGTGGGACACAAATTTAACCAATTTTGAGTTTTGTTCTGGAAAAGAAAACTAAAAGAAAGCAAAAAAAAAGTACATATTAAAAGACATACAACTCCAAATTTCCTTACCACAGTTTGACCTCAAGGTCAACCAAGAGGGTTAATCTTTTAACTTCAATCCAATACCAAGATATTCTTTACAAAATGTACTAGATGTTGGGTCTTTCTGATCAACCTCCATTTTTTAGAACCCCTTGAATCCGTTTTTGGTTTAAGGTTGTGATGCAAAAGTTTCCTCTCTGTTGGAACAGAAAGCCACACCTCCTACAGAAAGAGAAAAACGAAAACACCGGCTGGGCGTTAATTAACTGTGAAATCCTAGAGAGCTCACGTGAGCTGCATCAAAGACCACCTGGCCTACGCCACAGTTAAATTACCATAAACAGTAATCAGACAAGACAAAGGTAAGCTAATGTTTGTGGTGGCGCATTCGAAGACGTGTCCGTGCTCGAATCTGAAGCAGCCTGGAGACGGCACAGCAGATTTAACAGCGAAAGAAAGAAAAATGAGAAGTGAGACGGGAGCCTCTTGGTTACAGCTGCCGGCTGCTGTACAGTGAAATGACTTTTGTATAATTTCTACCCGAAGCGCTGGGTGTTAATCTTGTCATTTCCTGCTAAATCCCAAACACAACATAACCAACAATGTTGCTACATGAATTTATTCTGTGGTTTCACAATGAGGACCGGATCCAACTTACAAGAGCTCTCTGCTGTCAGAACAAACATTTTCTGCTGTGGTAAAACTCAAAACCAAATATGCAACAGTGGTTTATTGTGCCACTGTTCACACAAGATTAGTGTGTAACCCTGTGCAAGCACTGCAGAGACTGATGCTAGATGAGCAGCAAAGAAGAGCGTATAGAGCCTTGTAAAAAGAATGTATTCACACTGTTTGGACTTTTTCACAATTTGTCACCTAATAGTTTGGAATTTAAATGTGTTTTACTGAGATTTTAATTATCTGTATTGCACATTTCAGCAACAAGACAGTTCAAAGTGCCTTACATCATGAAAACACCATACAGCCACCAATTGAGAAACCAGTCGAGTGCCATCACCAAAATGGTCAATATACATCAAATATGTTGGTCAATGTTCCAGTAATTATGGGTCAAAAGCAACTCTAAACAGGTGGGCAGATGGGATTTTAGAAACTTTTACAAATTAAAATAAATATATACTTTTTTAAATTTATTGGAAATCAAAATTTCCATCGAAGTTTGGCATATGCAGTAATTAATAAAGTTTAAGTTTTTGAGCTGAATTGGGGGCATCCATTCCAGAATCTCTGGAGTCAGAAGTCAAATTCGTCTGTCTCTTGTAAAGACAATCAGACAGAAGAAGACAAAGAAACTCTTCACACAACAAGGAATGATCCCTGACATCCTTATTTCCAATCAAGCCTGAGAATGCATCAATAAAATAGTCCAAAATTTACAGACAAGTCAACTCTGCGCCCATTCGAAAAAACCTGAGTCTCTATTCGCTTCTGAAGGAACCTTGGTGAGGTTCATTTTAAACGGGAAATCAGAACAGACTATCCAATGAACAAAAGAACGGAGGCATTTGTGTAAGAGTACAACTAAAGGACGTCGTGGTCCAGTGTTTTCTCCAGCTCTTTTTCAGAACAGGTGCAGTCACCTCAAATATAAAAAGAATCACCATATCTGCTGTTCATACTGGACCGGCTAGATTGAACAGAAAACGCAAACCTGCATAAGTTCAGCGTTGCATCACTGTTTCTTTCAAAAGTATTGGGCAAAAAACTGAAGCAAGCTAAGTGAACGACTGAATACCAAATTTTATTGAGTCCCCAAGGCTGTAAAAGAGCTTAAATGCTGCTCATTTAACCATCCCCAATAAGAAACATGGAGGTTAGATTTGATAAGATGGACAGAATTACATAGAATGGCAGAAAACCTGTTGGATGCAAGAACAGACACTGGAACAGCAAGCATAAACATCCAACAGGATCTACAACAGAGTGTGTTAGAAGAACGGCTAAAGATGTCCATCTGTAGAAGTACAAAGTTCAGAGAGACGCACCCTAAAAGACCCGCAGCTGTAAGTACTGTAAAATGTGGTTCCACCAAAGTATTGACCAAAAGGAGTTCACTAGAAATTCATTTCAAACTTCATTTTTTTAATGAAATGTTTTTGTAAACCATGCATAATTTTTCTTCCACTTCACAATTCTGCGATACCTTGGTTGGACTGTCGAACTGATGAAAGACATCCAGCGTCTGAAACCGTTTGTGCCGCTTTATGGAGATATAATAAAGAACTATGCTATGATGACTTCTTATTTTTTTCTAAAGAAACCTGCAACATTGAGAGTCAGCAAAACAGCTGAGAAGATCAAAGGGTGGTAAAACAGACATGCAGACACAGAAGGCCCAGAGACATGAGAGTCAATTTTCAGGGTCACGTCACCCTGGTGGAGGGCTGACTGACAAGGCACTGCTCTGGTTCAGAGTTCAAGCCTTTAATAGCTCAGCTGGAACAGCATGACCTCAATGTCAGCCGTTCACGCCTCACTTCCACAAGGCGCCTGATTCGGCCTGACACCACCGTCTACGTTTTCAAACTAAACTTTTGCGAGAAAACATATCCCTGTTTTCTTTGTTTTTTAGCAGGCAAAAAAATAATTGTTTTAGTGGTGGCAAATTTACACTAACGTGCTAATAGTGGAGCTAATTTTTTTCCCAAAGCTTTTGTCAACTACAAAAACATTTAGTCCAATTAGCTTCCCCTAAAAATGTTTGTAAAGATAAATTTAAGGTTTGTCTTGAATTTAGCTATGCTAAAAATTAGCTCTGCTTGTAATAGCAGAGCTAATTTTTAGCTAATTTCCAGCTGTTTTCAAAGTTTAAAGCTTTTGCTAACTTTGAAAACATTTGATGTACTGAGCTTCCATTGAAGTAATTTTATGTTAATGGAAGCCAAATGCTTCCATTGAAAAAAAAAACAGCCCAATTTCCAACTGTTAGGTTGTTTTTTTTACACTTCATTACTTTGACTAGGAATTACCTTCTTATCCTTACAAAAACTATATAGACTGAGTATAGGAGGTCACTGCGTGTCTCTGTACATAGAAATCTGACTGCATCAAGACAGTCTCAGGATGAGAGAAAAGAGCCCGCTCTGATGCGTTTTTATTTCAGCTCCACAGGCCTGACAGCACAGATCTGAGGCCACCCACTGATGCAGGCAGAGGTCAGGGGACCTCACCAAGCCCCGGCTCCCAGCAGACTCCTCTCATATCTTATTTCAGCCATTCTAGAGCTTTTATGGGCAAGAACATAAAATGCCCAGTCACAACCGTTCCAATCAGTCAAACAGCTCTCCGTTACTTGTGCACATTTTTGCTTAAAAAAACAAAACAAAACAAAACAAAATAAAGAAAATGATAATTAATATACCTATCTATATGCGAAAGTGAAACTTTCCCTGCAGACAGAAATGAAAGGTGAGAGAATGATGAGCCTGGTTTAGGTTGATGCAGCCAAGGGCTGAAAGGTGAACTCATGTACCTCTCAGCACTTGTATTGGCTGCAGCATGTTGCATCAGCAACACGTCCCACTTCAAACACTGCTCAGATTTAGCATAAAGTGGGGGGTATGATGCAACTCATCACCTGGATACAATATAGAGCCACCACAGAGGTTTTAGTGCTAAACCTTAGTGTTTGAGCCACAACCAAAACATGAGAGTCAACGCTGAACCCTGACAGTGGGTCATGTTGAATTACGGATCTTTGTGGAAGATGACTGTGTGGACGTGGTTTAACTACACTGTATTTATCCCGGTATATCTGCAACAAAAACCATTTGTCAAAGTTTCATGATCCCCATCTGATCTCATCGGAAAACAGGAGCTTAAAGCAAAATTTAGAGAAAGATGATGAAAACCACTGGGCAAAAAACAAAATTAATCATAAAGTCTCTGTAAACAAAAGTCTCCTTCAAAATAAGGGTTATACTGAAGACTTCCATCATCCAGTGTTTGGTAGAAAAGGAGAAAAACAAATTATGCAAGTGAAAATGATTGAGTTTCTTTTAATTTGTCTTGTGTTTGTTGATTATTGTGACAGGCCTTAAGACAAATTCACTCATCATTCACAAATATTTGCCCGGCCTTCTAATTTTCACCAATCATTGCAACTCTTTCACAAATGGGTTAGGGTTGGGCTAGGGTTAACGCTATGTGCAGAGAATGACAGCAAAAAAGGTCACATTTTGTGTCCACTAAGCTTTTAAAACCTACAATTAAATTTACAAGGTCTCTAACATTTGTTTCTTAGCACTTTGTATAAAAATAAATACATTTTTCAGATTAAATTACAATCTTTTGACGTTTTTCCCCAGAGCAAGAAGGGAAAAACAATTTTTTTAAAATCTTAAATGAAAGCATTAAGATCTTATAAAATTACATATTTTGTATGAATCCAGAGTATTTTAAATCAAGGTTACTCTGTGAGAATCTCTTACTAGTCCATGTCCATTATTGATAAAAGGTACATATTACTATTGGAGGTGTTTTATACAAATGATAATTCTAGGAACTAAATAAGAAGTGGAGGAACTGAAAACACCATATTTTATTCCAAAACATGCAGTCCAGAGGCACAACGAACAAATGCCTAGAGTTTTGAAAAGACTTGATTGATTTGACTGGGAAGATTAGGATAAGGAAGGATCAGTACAGTACACTTGAGTTCGCATTTAGTGTTTGTAGCGTTTCCGACTGCACACAGCACAGCAAAGCAGATCCTGGGCTTCAAGGAGCCTTACAATGATTTACAAATCCAGTCAAACATTTGTAAGAGTGCAAAAAAAAAAAACAACCTTTTGAAGCTTGCCAGGAGTCGGAAAGTTGGATGACAAAAAAGAACACTGTGCAGCTTTTGCTTCCAATGATCCGTTCAGCTCTTTGATACGAGCAGAGTCATTTTCTGCCACGGATTTCTTTGTAGTCAACATCAACCGAATCTTTTAGGGCATTTTTGTTTGAGTGAAACCATTAAAGCAGACTGTAAGGGTAGGACTTCTGTTTGAGTTCTGCACATTTAGAGCCAATATTTTATGTGACATTAATAGTCTCAGAAGGACGGAGTCCGACACTTCAGGGAATGGAGTTGTTTAGCACTTGGGCTTCCCTTAGCGGTTATATAAATGAAGCAGAAACAAACTGAGTTTTAAGACTTTTTCATACAACTTCCCAGATGTGCTTGTATTTAGGATAAAATACTGTCGGCAACGAGGCAGGCTTTTGAAAGTCCAGTCAATAAAAAAAGAAAAAGCTGAAAGTAATAAAAAACAGCTTCCAATGTTTCTGAACTATGCGAAAGTTAAAGAAAAAATTAAAAAAGACAAAGTAATCTGATGAGAAAACCTTGAAGCATTATTTTTCCACAGCAAGTTCTGAAAAAAAAGAAAATGCCCAGGAAAAAATCTTTGTTTTTTTCCACAGTCCCAAGATATTTGGACTGAAAAAGGGTTGTGCTATTAGAGTGAAGTTCAGTAATAGGCCAATGCTGAACTGAACACTTGCATTAATATGACTCATGGAAGACCACAACCAATGGCAAAAATTAATGGAAAAACCAGAAGAAATGAATGTTGAAGTTGAAAGAAAATGAGTTTTAAGACTTGGAAAGAAGCTTAATCAGCAATAAATCCATCATTTTATTCTCTCAATTATTATTATTATTATTATTTTTTTTTTTTACAGTAGTCCTTACTAGGCAAACACTGATTGATATGTGTCCTGAAAGTAACGGCAAAAATCAAGCTTAAAGAGGAAAAACGGGTGAGGTCAGGGTAATGTTGTGTCTGGAGAAACTTGAAGTCCAAAGTGCCTTTACTGTCAAACAGACACAAAAGGTGCTGCTGTTCTGAAGCCAATCGCTCCATCCAAATTACTACAAGCGTCTCACTGGAGACCTCGACCCACTCAGCCTGTCTGCTGCAAACTACCCGTGCCGCTCCTGAATCATTTGTTAGGTTAGGGTCTGAGTGTAGAACAGAGCAGTCAAAGCAACCTTTGAGACCGTACAAGGTACCAGTGTGTACGTAGACTGGGTGCCGAGGAGAAAAGGAAACGATGTGGTTACAAAAAAACGTATGGCTTTTTACCCCAAAATAAAACATTATTCTTTAGTCTTTAGTCTTCGCCTCTTTAGTGAGACAACTTTAGCCAACCAGCTTTATGACATGTAGCAAATAAGTTTTTAAAGTCAATTTTATACAATGTGTTTAATAGTTTAAAGACATTAAAACCATCTAAAAAATTTCCAGATAAACCTTTAACACTTGACTTTTTGAATTTTCCATGACTCTTCTGAGTCCTCGATCTGTCTCCACTTTCTCGTGTTTCTCTTTCTGTTGCTCATCAACAATCAAAATGTCCGGTTGGCCACGACCGTTTTCTGTCTGTCTGGAAGTCCCAGTTAATTTCCACCACCTCAATTCCAACTTCCTCAAATCCATATTCTGCAGGGACGCTTCTGACCAGCCGGGGCGACCGAGTCCGGACCCGGAGAGCTACGACACCTGCAACGTTTAGATGCATCTTCCCACCAACACACCTGAACCGTCAGGACGTCATGCAGCTCTGAAGATGCCTGGTAACTACCCATTCGTTTGATTCAGGTATGTTGGAGATGAGATGCAACTAGACGTTTCAGGATTGTGGCTCTCTGCGACCGAACTCAGCCACCCCAGCTGCACGTCATGCCGTAACTGGGAATAGTGTTCCTCGTTTCTTTCCTGCCAGAGTCTTGCACCTTTTTGTGATTGCAAAAATCTAAACCCATAGTAATATAAAATCTGCAACTGTTATTGAAAACAATACTAAAAGAATTTAGTATTTGCACAGTTACAATATTGAAACGCTGCTTCATATCATATATTTGGCCACTTCGACAGACTTTAATTGTCCCGTATGATAGAGTTTGTGTGCCAAACATCAGAAGGCTCGGAGAAAGTGGTGGAACGCTTAGAATACAAAGAGTTAGTGGGGAGAATGTAGGTTAATCATAGAGTTTATTGGAACTCCGGTCCGTTTGCCTAGAAAGTCAGATTCATTTGGGGGGGTATGAATGTGTAATCAAATACTGATACGGACCAAAAAAAAACAAAAAGCAAACTCTGGTCCGCCTGAAAACCTAGGTCTCGGTTCGGGTGAAGTGGACACTGGTGCTGTTCAAATCCATGCATTTTCTTTACATTTCACGAAGAAGGAAGTTGCGCTCACTGCCTTTTCTCAGAGGTTTCTGCCGTTTCCTTCAGTGCCACCACAGGCAAGGAGGGGAATACGTATTTCCAAGGGTTTAGTTAGTTTGGCACAGTGGCAGTGTGAAAGAGAAGCTCACCAGCTGAAAATGCAACAAATGCTGCAATTTTGGTCCTCAATCAAACCAAATCTACCAGACTATCAGGAGTGAAAACACGTTTTGATAGAAATTAAATAATAAAAAAAAAACATCAAAAATTCCAACAGACCTTTCCACTCCTTTGTTAACATTTTTTCATTTCCTTCTGTGAAAACATCTTTTTAGGCAAGTTGTAAGAAAAAAAAAAAAGCATCTAGTCTTAATTTTTATGAATATTTCTTGTCCCATAGTCAAAGGAAGACGAATGCAAAGAGAAAGAAAGTGTACAACTTTGAGAAAATACATTTTTACTCTGAATGCAAACAGAGTCCAGGCAAATGTTATGAAATCTTGCTTGCCTCTTCACTTTTGGTTAATACGTGACTATTGCTTTAGTAAGCAGTGTGTGCTCTTTATATTTCGTCTGCCACAAATCATACACACAAAAACACACAAACACAAATACACAAAGTCGATTTTGGAATAGAGAACGCACACATTAACAAAGATTGACAAAGAAAAAGTCATTACCAACCTCTGCTAACCCTGGTACCGAGAGTAACTACTACTCCGTTTCCACCTGTCCTACATACATTGTTCTGGCAGTCTAGTTCACAGGTGACTGCGGCGATATGCCCCCACCCATCTGCTTGGGCCTCATCATTGGGACGGCTTATCGACTCCAACAGAATCAAGGCACTCTGGGAAATAATGAGACAGCGTGGCTGTGGCCGTGTGGGCGTGTGGAGTAACGGAATGAAAAGTGGCAGGTATTCTGTCTGAAAAGCCCCAAAGCTGTGCAGATAGGGAGAGGATTATGACGAGCATCGGGTCTGTGCTGCCACATTACAGCCTTCATTCCTTTTCCCTGCTGGCTGCAGGAGAGCAGGAGTCTGTCGCTGCCGCCACCGCCTGAGCTCACAGAGATAGAAATCAGGCCCGTGTTTTGCCGTCAGCCCTCTCGTCACCTCTCCAGCCCTCCATGCCTCCCTTTTCTCCCCAAATGAAGGCTAATGGCATGCACTGAGTAGACTGGAGAGGCAGGGAATGAGGACAGGGTGTGAAAAGATGATGGGCAGCACAATAGCCAGTCACACCACATTTAAATGCCCCCGTCCCCCCACTACTCCCCCCTCCCAAATGCACAGAGGAAATGGAAAGTGAGGACGGCTGGATAATATATTCTTGTGTACGTCCTGTTTTGTTACGTGGTGGAAAATAGGACTGCGAAGCCGATTCTGCTCTCCAGTGTGATTTGTCAGAAACATGGTTATTTGTTAAAGAGCATGTCTAGACAGAGGCAGGTTTTTCTCTTTAGAGAGCCGAGACATCACCATGGAAGAATAAGAACAAGTCCAAAAATAACGTCTGCGTCAAATTTATCATGTCTGTTAACGCCTCAACAGAGTAGATGTCTAGAAATATCAGAGAGAATATTTTTCCCCCCAGAGCAGAGTCGACATCTACAGACCCTCTGTTCATGGAGGTTCGACAAAAAAGGTAAAAGTAACGCTGCAGGACTAGAATTTAAAGAAGGGAATTTTGTGTATTTACCTCATTTTAGAATTTAGTATAAATGTTTAATTTTAATTAAGGTCATGAAATGTCTAAAGATGTTCATTCGTAGATGTTTCACAAAAATATTCCCTTTTTTTGTTCCATTTGTGAAAGAAGATGGGGACAAAAATAGTTTATGCTTTTTTTGGTATTAGGACAAAAGTATTCAGTATCTACAGATTCATATTCTAAAAAATCAACAAATAAATAATATAAAAATGTAGCTTGTGAAGCTGAAATATCTTGGTGCATTGCTAAGCAACAAACTGTTGGCTAGCGTTCATAAAGAAACCAATCCAGGGGCGACATTTATTCGTTTAGTTGGTCAAACCCCTTCTTAGTGATTCTATGATCACAGGAATTTACGCTAAAGGAGCAAAAAAACTAATCCTTATTTTTTCACGCTGATGCATAATTGTACGCTTATCGCATATTTTCTGCAAAAATGGTCACCTGCAGGTGGCGGTATTTCTCATTTCTCCAACACTGCTGCCTCTGCCTTACTTGACGTCCAGTTTTTGGGCAGCGATCGATACGTCGGGGGAAACAAAACTAGCCATTTTAAGTTCTTCATAGAATAAAAATATTTGTGTCCAATCTGCCTGTTATTTTTTTTCCTATTTTTTTCTTCTAAATGTAGATTATGGAAAGAGTTTGATGAGGAGAATGTATCGCAAAACTACGTCACAAAAATTTCCAAAGTAGAAAACGTCTCGAGTATTTACAGCTGTTTTTCCCAACCAGGTGTCCACTGTGCCTGAAATTTTCAGCACTCATCTGTGTATCATCTCACCCTTAGAAAAACGTTACGATAACTATTATGTAACTTGGGCAGCAGCAGTGAAAATATTGCCTTCTTTCAGGGTCTTACGTAAATGACCTTATAATGTAAACTAACTCCTGCTTATCAAACTGCTAAAATCTCATATTTTCACAACTAGAAATTACAGAAATATACAAAATCATAGATACATAATAGTGAAACTTTAACAGATGAATCAACCTCTGAGTACAGAAAACACTTGTCAATAGTAATTTGTAGATTTCATGAGCCAAGTGAAAGTCATGTGCAGAAAACACACTCAAATGAGAGGCGTATGCGGGAGGACTGCAGCAATCACATCCAAAGCAGCAAATAAAGATTCCTCATGTTCGCTTGCTGCATTTTTCAGGTGAGTTTATTCACAAGTACAAGACCTTTCAAAGCCATCCCAGCATTCAGAGTCAGATGGAGTGTTGTCGCGTTGCGGATGCCGCGGGCCCAAGCGGATCTAATTAAATGCTGTTCCACATTAACAGGATTGAGTGAACCTACAGATTTCTGTCTGCTCCCTTCCGCCTGTGAGTGGCATTCGTGGTAATGCATACAAGCAGGAAGCGGGCGACGAGCTTCCCAGAATGCGCGCAGATCCCACCAAAGACGCAAGTGAAACCGACATCCGTACACTTGGCCCGACCCGGTGCTTTGTGTCTTAGGGTGGAGGAACATCAACGCGGTGTTGCAGTCGGACAATGGGGCGAGTGGGCAGATTTTCACAGTGATACTCTTGAGTCTTTATGTGGCTGTGGGCGATTGCTGGAGGTGTAGCCTCTCCTGTCACTCTCAGTGCTGGTCTAATTAACAGGTGTCATCCATGCAACGTCATGCAGTTAAGGAAACACATAAAAACTCCCCAAGTCTCTGCTGTTGTGTTGGACATGCAGCCAAGTTCCAACCAGGAAACCTGGTCAGTGAAACAAGCAGCATCTTAAAGTTTGCATTGTTTTCTGTGTTGCTGGTTTGTCTCAACAAAAGTTGCTTTCACACCAGACCTGTTTAGTCTGCTTTAATAAAACACTAGTTGTAGGTTTCTAGATTTGCCAAGAAAGTCTGTTTCTTTTAGGAAGGTGTGAAAACGCAATCAAACTTTGATGCGGACCAAAACAGCAAAGTCTGCTCCGCCTACAAGCCAGGTCTTGGTTCAGCTGTAGTGAACTCTGATGCTGTTCAAATGAACAGCAAGTGGACCGGAGATCACTCCAAAAGCAGCAAGCGGAAAACGCAGGGCATTCTGGGTAAATACAACCAAAACAAACACAGGAGTTTAGCACTAGGTGGAGGAACGGCTCATGGTCTTTTAAACAACCTGCTAAAATCTGATGATGCTCCAGTTTTGTTTACAATTTGTATAGATGGAAGCTGAGCTCAGTGTCATCTTCAGAAGTTTTTGTCGTTTCCTTCAATGGTTCTTGGTGCAGCGTCATCTCAGGTGAGGATGGAAACAGGTTTTTCAAAAGGGGTTTGGTTTGTTTGACAGTGCAGTTTGAGAGCAAGCTACACCAGCTGAAGATGGAACAAATGTTGATATTTTGGTCCCCAATCGAATCGTCTACCAGACTATCAGGAGTGAAAACTCTCTAAAACCACAAGCTAAATCTGAGCACCGGTTGTGGATTTGCTCATTGTGGATGAAAGAAGCCTCAGCGAGCTGCAAACTCAACATCAGGCACCGTATGTCACACATGACCTCACTCCAACCGCATCACTTTGAATTTGATTTTACGTCCTGCGCTGGGTTAAACAGCCAGAGTGACCAAAACATGAAATATGATTATATCTGAGCAGTGAGATGTAAACAGTAGGCCAGTGTTCTCAGAAACGGAGGAGGAGTCAGCTGGACAACGTTTATGTGTGCGCTCACATTTGTTGAGAGAACTGAACAACTGCTCGAGACCTTCACTGTGGCGACTGAATCGGGTTTAAACAGACAATGTTTAACATTTCTTATAAATACCGTGAACAGACTGTACAGATCCATGAACCCACACAGTACCTTTCACTAGCAGCTTTATGGAGCTAAAACATTCCTCCTATTTCATTAACTCCCACACTGTAACAGACCACTTTAAAAACAGCGTGAGGTCAGACTGCTTTTCCTGCGGGACGAATAAAACAAGGCATGTAGGGAAAACTTATCCAACTCCCAACATAAATAAACTTTACACGTGTAGTAGAATAACCAACACGTAATTAATTAAAGGTAAAAATGTACTTGTAAAAAATGTCTCCAATATCCAGCAGCAAACCCATTAGATTTACCATAATGCATTGCATTATAGAAAACTACATGCAAAGCCACCTCTAATTTCTTTTTAAGATTTCCCTTCAAGTCATCAGATTTTTTTTGCATACTTTATCATTGTATGTGATCAATGGTTCTCCAGGCCCTTGAGGTCTTTCCTCAGGACTCAAACCATGAAAATGCAGCCAAAGTAAAAACAATATTTCTGGTCTGCCTGTATGTAGTGGTGCTTAATGATAAATTATTCAGTCTTTGTGAACAGTGATGCATTCAGTTTGCCTTGGAAGTTAGGATATGGGAAAGACGACAAGCCCCTGTTGAGCATGTTTCAGAGGCAAGTCATAAAACCTGTAAAGACAGGCCGAGTGATGTTAACAAAACAAGCCTAGAACACCACATTTCTCTGCTTTCTATGCATTCAAATAGTAACAGGACATGTTCTGAAATAGGTATACAGCCACAAAAATGAGTGAATGAAAATGGAAAGCATCCAAAAAAGAAAAAAAAAAAAGGCTCCACAGTACAAACTCTGGTTTAACTCTGGCATCACAGAATAGTTGTTTTTTTTTTTGTTTTGTTTTTTTTTCCTGAGCAAACCGTGACATCACCTATGGGCTGGTCAACAGCTGGAAAAAAAGGCCAGTCATCTGTACAACGAAATAAACAAGCATGAAGAATCTGCAGTGGTCTGTTTAGGAAACCCAGCAGCTGACTTTATTTCAGGAGTGGAAAAGTAGAGACAACTCCAGGACTTATTGAACGTTACCAACATCTATGTTTTATGTCATTAGTCTCCGTTTTGTGCTGCAAGACTGAACACAGTTCTGGTGCTCAGTTGAAGGGTTTGTGGCTTATTAAATTAAAAGATATGTAAGCAAATTAGTAACATGCACAGCTCCGCCAACTTGCTACAACCCTCTCCTACCATGTGTAACATCCACAGCCAAGGAAGCATGCTTGGTTCCCCAAACTGGTGGAAACAGGCGTTGGCTCTCAAGAAAAACACTGAGGTTTGAAGGCACCTGAACTGAACCAGTTTGAGATCCAGAGTTCTTTTGGTGGAAAAAGTCCAAGATAAATCCGACTCTATGAAGCAAGCACTGAGGATAGAGTTTGGTTCCAGACTGTGGAGGAATCGCATAGATACTGGTTGAACAATCTTGTCTCGCAAAGAAGACAATTTCATGGATTCAATCAACATAATCCCTCTTCTGCTCCTCCCACAAATCAACTCTCCATGCAACTGTGACACCATTAATAGGGAAACTATATGAGGTTTTCAACTGACTTTCACCAAAAGTGCTGCTAAATCCCACAGAGTGGAGAGATAATCGAGAGGAAAGTAGGTCAGTTTCAGCTAGGTGTGTAAAAAGATCTCACCAGACGAGATCTCATGATATTAAAGTAATCACATTCGCCGTGTTTCCATTGACCACGTGATTGCGCAATTTGACTAAATAAATTTGCTTCATGGAAACACGAACATTTGGAAAAAAGCTATTTTCGTTAAAAAGTTTTGGCATAGGAAGAGGCTTCTTTTGGTTTATTTCACAAAACTACAATGGAAACACTTGTTTCCCCGCATCACATGAGTCACATGATCAACAACCGGATGCTGTCACTGGCACAAACCAGGAAGAGGACAGGATGGATGAACCAAGTCAGTCATTAACTGATTTGGTTCAAGCGTATAGCACCATCTCATTAAGAAAAATCATTTCTCACATTTTTATCTCTTTCATTCCTCTCAAAACAGAGTCAACAAAAATAAATCTGCATTTTCATAAGACAAGATTTAAATTTTTGAAGTGCAAGACTTCGACCAACAATCAACTCTGCGTTTTGGCAGATCTGTTGGTCAGCCTACGTCAAGGAAACAAAGCCTCCTTGTTTGGGATATCTGGAAAATGTGATTTGTCAGCAGTGCTGCACAAGAGAACAATCAATCAATCATCAGGGGAATGATAATATCCTCACTGAGAAACGTGAAGCCTTCAGACCCGGTTTGCAGAACTTCACAGCCGTTAACTGATGCTCATATCTGGAGGTACAGTCCTTTGTATTCAGTTTCCTTTAATCAGTGCTGCTGTCCGTTGCCAGGAATTAACCTGAAGAGCTGTTCTGATAAAGGGGTTTGTCTGTCCCAGAGGACTACAATGTCCACTTGTGCAACCCGGCAGACCTGGGTGGTCTGGCGAAGTGAGCAGAAAACGGTCCGCCATGGACCAGTTCAGCAGAGACTGGACTTTTTGTGTGGGACACTTTACTTCCCTTCCCTCCGCCTCCAACTCATTTCTCCCAGTAAGTGAAAAGACAGAACGGACAATGCCGCCGTTTCTTCTTTTCATTTTTAATGAGCTCGAAACACAAACCTGCCTCGCCGTTTCAACAAGGAGACTCGGTCAGCAGTTTTTAAACAACATAAAAAAACATTTGGGCCACGGCGACGGAAGACAAAGATGAAAAAAAAAAAAAAAAAAAAGGGTCTTGACGCAATTCTGCTTTTATTACAGAGTCCGTTCCCTAATGGCCCACGGAAAAAAAAAACAAAAAAAAAACAATAAATGCTAATTGCTCCTGGAAATATGAGGTCTTGGCTCATAATGGTGCGGTGTCTTTCACGCACTTGTCAATTTTTTCACATGTCTTTAGAAAACCACTACTTCAACCCTTTTAATGAATTCAGAGCACAGCACCCCTCCCTTTAGATCTTTGGATAAGTGAAGTAATTGCCTAAGATTGCTCAGAGTCCACTCTGTTGTCACAAGCCCACCAGTTTGGTCCCTTAGCAACAGAAATCTGCAGCCTGGCGATGATTTTCTGCGACAGAGTGCCATCAAGGACATTTATTTGGAAATGAAAGAGCAGCCATATTCTAAGGCCATGGCCATCTTAGATGTCGGCTAGTCAATAGTGCTACGCACATCTGAAATAATGTGCATCATGGATAGATGAACAGAGAACAAATGGATGGATGGATGGATGGATGGATGGATGGATGGATGGATGGATGGATGGATGGATGGGTGGATGGGTGGATGGATGGATGGATGGATGGATGGGTGGATGGATGGATGGATGGATGGATGGATGGATGGATGGATGATGGATAGTGGGTAAAAAGTAGATAAGAACAAATGGATGGATGAATGACTGATGGATGGAGAGAGGACAAATACATTTGAAAGAAACAGATTGGGGGTTTCCATCCAGTAAAGTAACATAAATAAAAAAAACAACTTAATTTTCCCCCCAAATAAATCATCTTAGAAAGTACACTGTGCTTCATCGTCTCCCTGAGAAGATCTCACAGTCAGAAAAGACTGGCGGTTTATTGAATTAATCCCAAGCAGCTGCTTAATTGCTGTAGTGCTGTATTCCATTAGGTTAAGATGAGAATCCAAAATAAAGCACATATCCTGCTGGTAGAGCTCCCTCCTTTAAGACTACCTCAGCCTAAAGGGCCCAGTGTCTGACTGAGGGTAAGAAAACCTGCTGGCTTCATTACAGGAGCAACATTCGGGACTAACTTAATAAATGAATGCAAATGTCAAATCATGTAATGTCTAAATTAAAAAGTAATCAAGGAATGATAGTAAAAATTATCAGCAATTAGGCAGGAATTTAATAACCTTCTTGTGCCCTGAGCCACACAAACATGAGAGAACCCTAAAACTGGTTTAGAAAAACCTTCATAGAAAACATGATGAACCGTTTTTCACACAAGCTGGTGAACTCATTGAGACATGAGTATCTATTTAAATAGAAAACTGTCACTTTGTCCTGACAGTATGATGTGAAGCAGATTTCCCTGTGGTCCTACTGCCATCTGCAGAAATACACAGCTCAGTCAGAAACAACCAGAGTCAGGAGGTGGGTATTAATCGCTGTCAATCATGCTCATGTAAACTAGCTACAGCTCCTCCCCCACACTGAAGCCTGCCGTGAATGCTAAGGCTAGTAAGCATGGGAACGGGTGAGCAGTGTTTCTGCAACTGTAAGTTGTTTCTCTATTATTAGCACATTGAGCAGCACATATAGAAGTTTGATTGACAGCGCTTAAAATTTTTTTTTAAAAAATCACCAAAACATTTCTAAAATAGGGGATAAATATGAATATTCTGAATTACATCCATCTTGCTAAAGCTGTTCATACAACAATAAAAAGCGTGGGAAATTAGTTTAAGATGCAAAATAAAGAGAACTGTGAAAGTTCTGAAGTTGTCAGCAAGATTAAAACGACAGCAAGTCAGAAAATGAGCTAGCAGTGGGCTAAATGGGCACTTTATGGATCCCAACACACCCCAGGGAAATAAACCTCTGGAGCAGCTGATGCTCAACAAGACCCGTCAAGAGATGGCTTTGAATACATTGAGCAGTGTCGCTTCAGCCCTGAGGTTTGCATTCTGCCACTTCATCCAAAACACAGAACATCCCTCCCGCGTTCCATCACAACCCATTAATAAGCTCAAAACCCCCAACCTAATGACAATCTGACGACGAAAGGCAGGCTTCCTGCATGCTCTGGTTGTTCATTTTAAGTAGATTCCGGTGTGGTGGTGCCTTTCAGGCCTCCGTACTGCTCCAGCGCGCTCAGCCTGAGTGACAGACGCCGGCTGCGGCCCCAAGCCAGAGGGCAGGAATCACTCCGCACAGGGCTCAAATGCAAAGCCGGACCGCTGCACGGTTGGCACGAGGGGCTACACTATAGCGTCCTCAAGCAAGAGTCAACTTTCTAAGCAGCGTCGTTTTAAGCTCTCAGCACTCGCAGATCAGCGGTCGCCAAAAGCTCCGGGGGGCCTCCCCCGAGTCGGCTGGCTCCCCGGCACCCGTGTCTTGATCTGCAATTACCACACGTCACTTGCCATTTCACTGAACCAAGAGAAAAAGAAAAAAAGGCGGGGGGGGGAGCGCTTTAATGCATGAAGGGGTAAATGGGTGAATAATTACATTTTTAATCAAGCTGAAAGAATCTCCTAAACAATGAAATGGGGCAGAGCTACAACGGGAGGTGGGATCGCCATGTTTGAAAGGAAAAGAAAAGATCTGCAGACCCCCCTGTGAGATAAGGAGCTTCGACTGCAGAGAGACGTTTAACCTTAAGTGCTTTAGAGCTGCAAAAAAAAAAAAAAAAAAAAAACACAACAGAGAAACCTCGACTGAAACGTCAAACACAAGAAAAAGTCAAATATAAACCTAAACGGATATGATTTTTACAGCAACAAATGAAAACGAGGAACATAATGAAATCAATTCTACCCCATTTCATTTTCTCTTTAATATGCCAAAAAGGCAGACGCATCATGTTATGTTATTTCTTCATCAAGAACATATCTGGAGCGTTGCCTTGATGCTTTCATGCATGTTTGAGAAATCCTTTAATCGCCCATGGCAACCATTAACTGTATACCTAGACTTGGCAAAAAAAAGAAAGAAAAAAAATCTTGATTTTCCAAAAAGTAGATCTTCATAAACCAATAATTTAATCAATAAAATCCACTTATTGGAGAGAGCCAAGACACTCCCCCTGTCTCTGATTGGCTGCTCCTGACTGAGCGATGTATTTCTGCATACGGCAGTAGGACCACAGGGAAGAGTCAATGGTCAGTTTTTCACAGATTATTTTTGTCAGGACAGATTAAACTGTCAGGACATAGTAATAGTTTTAACGAATAATTTAAAAAAATGATACAAGTTACCTACTGCAGCTTTAAGAAAAGCAATAATTAAAGTCGGTTCTGACTGGCGGATGTTGACTACACAGCTGGCTGGCGGGGCTGTGCAGGGGGCTCGCTGCAGAGGCAGGGGGTTTGCAGGGGGCCGTAAAGAGGATTATGAGGGGCCAGCATTGAGGGGTGCTTTTGTTGGAGCCTGAGAATGTGCGCAGGACCAGTGACACACACACACTCTCCTGAAGCAAAACTCTGAGCACACCTTTATGTGATACTTAACAGAAACCTTAGATACTGCTCTGCACAGGAAAGCGCTCTCAAAGCTCATAAAAATATGCATATTTGAGCAATGCAGTATTCGACTGAACTGCCTGCTTAGCATAAATCGGACCAAAGCCTGCTGGAGTCCATCCAGTATTTTTGTTTTTTTTCATCCCCAGGCAGCTGTACTTGGCAGGCTGAGATGACAGAGTGCTACTCATCGGGGAAATAAGCGAGCAGGAGGATGCTGCTGAGAGACAAAACCCACCACGTCTGTAAACGCAATCAGAAAGAAAAAAGACCTTGAACTGGAGGCATGACAGATGAGTGTGTCCTGCTCTCGACGCACTAGAGAAGAGACAGAACAGTCTCCACTTCTGTCACCATGCAGGACTTCTGTGTTGAGCTTCAGATTGTCAAACATTAAAACCTGTAACAAGAGGAGAAGCTGCTTCCAAGTAGATTTTTTTTTTTGCCATTTGAGCTCAGCTGGAAAATGGTGAAATAATTTGCTATAATCAAAATGGAGCTACATGTAGGGAAACAACCTCAACAGGTTGCTAAGTGTATGTTGCTGGGCAACTTGAAAATGAACCAAAAATCGTAAAACTGGCATAATAACGCAGTTTACAGGAACACGCCTTACATCTAATGATATTTGATATACCAATGTTCTGTTTCATACAACTGTGTGAACCTTGCGCTAATGGTGCGTTCACACTGAACGTTACACATGTCAAAAACGCGTCCAACGCTTCAAGTTCGACACGTGTGCACTTTGAATACAGACGTTGCTCTACACCGAGCATTTCGCGCATCTGGTTTACATTCAAAGTCTATGTGGAGGCGCGTCAAGGGCGCGTCAGACACGTCAGCTCCAGCCGTTATTTTCCATTGGACGCTCTTGATGCGTCAAACACTCTAAACGGTTCTAATCACGCCGCACAATACGCTCGAAATTCGCCGCAACGGAGCCAGCTTCTCCTTTGTTTTAATAGCGGTTGGCAACAATTATAGGAAGCACTACCACATAGCGCCTCGCGTTAAACAGTTCAGGCTGTTAAATGATGTCATCATTTGATATGGCAATAATAATTTTTTCACCGATGCCCAAAAAGAAAAAAGAAAAAAAACATCCCCCGGTATTACCGAAAATGAGACGATATGGTACACCTCTACTCCAAACTAGTAGACGTAAATACACTTAGTTCACATTTTCCATTTTTGCAAAATTTTAAAAGTTGTAACAAATGAGAGACCTATTTTTTAAATCACCTAGCAATGCCATTTCTGTTAAAAGTCATTTCTGTTTCTGCCACTATTATTTAGGCAACAGTTACACATTTGAAAACCCCCCAAAACAAAACAAAACAAACAAACAAAAAAAACCCAGAAATTCTCATTATAAAAGAACGAGCTTTATTTTTGTTTATTCTTTTTAGGTCAGATTAGCAAATAATAAAGCACATTTTAGCGGATCCTTGTCACATGCACGCACACATGGCGGGTAATCAAATAACACCTGACAAATCACCAGCTGCAGAGATGGACTGTGTCCAAACCCTCCGTTACTTCATCTTCAGTGAAGTTCTGTCCACACGTAACCATTTGTTCCCCTCCCAAGTATCACAGGACACGACCATGAAAACGTTACAGATCTTCTATGCAAAAACTGGCACTCATCTCCACCAAATCTATGATCCACTTCCATAAAGAAAAAAAAAAAAACTTGGAGCTTCATTAGGCCCTTTGGGAATTCTTTCAACAGCAACGAGAAGCAGCTGCAGTTGTGCGTTGTTGACTGTGCAACCATACTGCAGTAATTATTTCAGTCTGCATTCAGCTGGCATTCAGCTGCTCACACTTCACCACTGGCAAACTTGTGCATGCATAAAAAAAAAAATTGGGGGGTGTGGGGTGGGGGGCACGAGATCCCGCTGGTTTCCCCGTCTCTCGTTCAGTTCGCTCGATGCCAAGTACACAAATCGCTCAAGCCGTCGCCTGCACCACTAAACCCCCAAAACCACCGGCAAGTTTCCCTCTAGCTTCCATATAAACAAACCGGCTGGAAGAGGTTTCCATCACACAGCTAAAGACTTGTTATTAGTGTCTTTTATAATGAGTGGTGGCGTTATTACATAGAAGAAAGCTGGGGTCGTGTTTAGAATTAGCAGAGTGATATCAAAGACGAGTCTGAACATGAAGAGAAAAGTCATCCGGGATATTTTAGATGGAGTATTCTGACGCATAATGGCTTCGATTTGAGGATCAAAGATGGCGTTGGAAACACACCGGCTATTTCAGCTTGTTTCATTTCTAAATTTCAGCTTGTAGGAGTTTTTCTCCCTTCTGAGAGGGGGAAAAACAAAGAAACTAAATATGAGAAGGTTCTACAACAAATAATGCAAAATAACTCCAACTTTCAGCTGTGGAAAAACAAAAAAGGTTTCAAACTCAATATGAGCAAAGCACCTCATTTGTGTGATTAAGATTTGTAAAACATTAAAGATTCTAATGGAAATTGGTCCTATTTAGAGACGCCCAGTGAAGTATGAGTACAGAGTTGCAGCGTGAAGTTGTCTGATGACGGCTGATTTTCAGCCTGATCAGTTCTCATTAGTGACCAGCTGGTCAAAAACTTTGATCTTTCTCTAATCCATTAGCACACAGTGAGCTAACACTATAAGGCTACGCTTATTGTAATGCTGACAAAACACTAATATGGAAGTTGTAACATAGTAAAGAGGACTCCAGGCACCCCATTTTCAATTTTCAATCAAGATATGTTTGCGATTCATGAGGGCTGCGATAGGGCGAGTAAGAGCTAAGCTTCACCAGATATTAGGAAGGCTGAATGGAGCATAATGGATCTGGAATGGTTTGAAAATGTTTAGAAATCTTGGAGTGAAAGGTACAAATAGTAATACTAGCACAAACCTTCCTTAGCCTTCCACAAATGTAAAATGCAAAGTTATTGCGTCTTTGTTAAAACAGCCCATCACAAAGCAAAGTCACTTTTAAAAGGTAGTATTCTCCAAAGGAATCCTTAAAGCCTAAAACTGATAGACTTCAAAACCTTTACCTCTAAAGTAAAGAATGGTTTGAAAGTGAAACTAAATTACACCCACTTTAAAGTTTTAGCCATTTTTGACAAGGATGGACTTTTCCGGTGTGTTCATGCATTTCCACATTTTATTGGGTACGTTAGGTTGATATTATGGCTGCACATTCCAAATACATCATTATTGCAAAATTATTATGTAAAATATTCAAAGGACACACTTGCAATAAATGTTGGCTATTATAAGTTTTTTATGCTAATGTAATATTTAGTCAGCACAGAGTCTTACAGCAGACACACGGCACTCCTCAAAATACTAAAGAACAAAAAAATAAAGGGAGGGAAAAACAAAATAAGAATACATCACAACTAAGATATTCATCACAGTATTTGACTAAATTATTGCCATAAGATTTTGTTGCCATCTTGTCAAGTTTATTTGTATAGAGCATTCAGCAAGATCATGCACAGATCACTAGAAGTGACTTACTGTATGTCCGCCATGTTAAACTTCAGAAGTAATGATAGTAACAATGATATCGTCAATTCCCATGTCACAACTGCGGCATTCTCACACACACAGTGTGACAACACCTCTGATAACCTAAATAATTATGGCAGTCGGCTGTTAGCGATTGCATTTTTAAAGCGCTTGAAGTTCAGAAATTGTCAAAAAAAAAAAAAAAACTAAGCAAAAGTCAGAGACATCATCACCGCAGCCATTATTATTATTATAATCATTACTTAATAATTAACTACAGTGTATACTCCACCCTTCCCTGTGCACAGAGGAATGTCTATTGCCACGACTGGCTCCCAGTTTATCTCTTTCCATGAACCTACATAGACCGCTGCTGTGTTTTGCAAGGAAATATCCAAAGCTTTGAAGCTATGCCAAATGTTTGTCTTGGCTCTACTTTCAGACGCCGAGAATGGACAAAGGAAGAACTTGTTAAAACAAACCAAGAATATGTCCATTTCCTCTTTTTCCCCCCCACCCCATCTCCGTTCTCATTGTTCTGCCCTGCAAACAGCTCTGAGAACGGTCACCAACAACAGCCCACTAGCTAGAAAGTGATGCCAAAGGGCTGCTAATTACGCTCTGATGCCAGTAATTTCCAAGAGTAATTACAGCTTACAATATGAACGTATCTCCGCCCCTCTGGCTGATTTTCTCTCACCACAATAAAGTCAAGAGGATTCCTCGCACTTCCTAAAAAAAAACAAAAAAAAAAAAAAAGGGAATCGTTCCCACGTGTTTCGTTTTCAGCCACGACAAACATCCTTTTGCAGTTTTGGAGGCTACAGTTTCATCTCTCTCGTTTAGGTCTGACTTACTTTATAAATGTTCATCAGAAGCAATAAGTCTTCAGTTTTATTGTCCCTCTTTGGTTGCTGTACATACCTCTGGCTCTCTGCGAGCACATAATTATAGAAAAGAAAGACAAGATGAATAGGTATAGGGCTTTGGCAGAAGCGCAAGACATTCCTGAAACGAAACCAGCATTTGGTTTCTTTCTGCTTCACTTCATCGGCTTTTTGTTGGAGGGGGCAATTATTTTACGCGCACAAACACACAAACACATGTATTACTGCCGCACCTAAACATATTTAATGATGTCAGTTTATTGTGCTTCAGCTTTAAAAAAAAATAAATAAAAAAATGCAGGTTGGCTGGGCTGTTGGAGTGGAACGAAGTACCTTCAGAGCACACCTGCTGGCTCTGAAATGAGCAGGTGGTGAGTGACATGGAGGTGAGAGGTAGAGGAGAGAAGTATTTCATCCACATTTATGCACTCCCTCTCCTGATTGAGATTAGCACCATGCAGGCTGCAATAAGCTGCCCCCTCAGCCCCATTAAAAAAAAAAATAAAAAATCTTAGGATGCATTCACACCAGCTCTGTTTAGTTCGCTTTAATGGAACTCTAGAAAGTCTGGTTGATTTGGGGAGGTGTGAAAGCGAAATCAAACTCTGATAAAAAGACCAAAAAATCAAATCCTGGTCCACTTAAAACCTAAGTCTCGGCTCTGTTGAAATGAACTGTACTGTAGGGTATTGTGGGTAAATTAAATTAAAACAAATCCAAGAGTCTAGAGCTAGTGAAGGAAAAGTCTCTGGTTTTTAACCAAATTGCTACAATCTGACGCCACTCTATTTTTGCTTGAGGCTAACGTTTTGTAAAATTGCCTCATAGCATAATTGTCCAAGTCATATTTTGGCCAAATTGAAATATCTGTGATCTTCACCCTGTCCATTTTGAAGCCCTGGTTGAGACAAAATATCAGTCGCCGTCAGAAAAACTGGAGACTCCAGGATTAGGAATGTCCTTTCTTAGCGAGTTAGCGAAATTACTAACACAGACCAATAAAACACAGATTTTTCAGGCATATTTATGGCATTAATTTTAATGACATAATGAAGAGTTGGATTCGGTGTTGGCAAATGTATGTTGTAAACAACCTCGATCTGTGTTGGGGATAAAATGAAACTCCTGCTAAAGACAGACCTACCCACAATATTGTTATTGATTTTGAATCTCTTGTACATTGCGGGTAGCTTACTTGACAGTGATGATGATGCATCTTAAAACGCATATGGCCTTCAAAACACAGACAGTGTGAGAGGGCAACTGATGTCAGTATTAGCCTTTCTGGAGTATGATGGTTGAGTGTTTCAGCGTATAATAGGGATTTGATTAAAAAAAAAAAAGAACCCTGGTTCGACACTAGTACACATTTAGATAAACTAAGTAAAGAAAAAAAAACTGTAGCCATCAAAATTTTCACACAAGAAAAACACAAGTGAAAGGCTCAATCTTTAAATAAATGAAAATGGTTCTCTGATCAGACTCAACATTTTTCCGGAGGAAAACGAATCCAGCCCCATCTCCATGTGTCAGTAATCTCTCTTTCGAGGCCCCTCTGCATCTTTAATTGCCGGGACACTCGTGTCCAAAGAGGCTGCTTTCGTTCCTCGGTGAAAAGACGAGACCTCTTCTGCTCCTACAACAGGCTTAAGCTGATAAACCCTCTTATTCAACATGGCCGTGGGATCGGCACTGCGAGCAAATAGATTGGGCGAAGGAAAAAAAAAAAGACTAATCAAAACAGTGATTAGCCTCCAACGTGGAGACAGAGCTAAGCCACGGCGCAGCCTCAGCAGGAGGTCTAAACTCCAAACTGAGAGAGTTTTCTGATAAATGTCTCCTGAAGTGCAGCAACATAAGCTTGGAGATGAGTGGAATGCATGTGGTGTGGCGTAATTTCCCCAACAAAGATGTAGCAGGAGGGGTGGAGGGAGGAACAGACCAGAGAGTATCCTAGTCTCCAGGCTTGTTATGGACTCCAACCACTTTTAAAGACAAATTATTTCATAACAAGCATTTCCCACAGCATCTTGGCGGTCTGTCTTAGTTCATCTCATGAGTCTTCCTTTTTATTTCCAGCTCCAGTTACAGCCAGATCCTCTGCCGATGCCTCCGTCAGACCTGCTGTTGCTATACTTCAGTATATACAGGTGTCTCAGCAGCAAGGTCAGGCTCTGCGCTTCATATTGAGCTGCACAGTGTACACAACATGGAAAAAACTAATTCGACACCCATCTCCTCGCTGTGCCGAATGTTACAAACCAGAACTCAATCTTGCTAAAAACATCATCATCTCGAGCAAATTTAGCATTTAACTCTTCTTTCTTTAAATGTTCAGAATCAGATGCACAGGGTCAACGTTAGCCAGAGAAATTCTCATAGCTTTTCAGAAATGTTTACAAATGATTTTTCTAATTTCAAGCCAAGCCCGAGTCTTTGGCCAAATGTCTAATGACTGAATTAAACAACTTCTCAAAGACAAGAAATACAACTCTAAAACTTCATTGCTGTATGTTAGCATACTGCAGCTAGCTTGGCAGAGAATGTTAAACATAAGTTATGTTTATTTGGTTTCCATAGAGAATCAATTAGAGACGCTCGTGGTCATTATGTAGCTACAGCTAATATTGACATATTGCTATGAGTAATTAACGGCCCATAATTATAATCTACTAATATTGCAGGCAAAGAAAGAAGTGCACCCTATCTCGGTAAAACATGCATGCTGGCTTCTTATTGCTTTTCAAGTCATGAGGTGACTAAAACTTCAAACTTCACCTGCACACGCAGGTGAAGTTTGAAGTTTTATTTTTGGCGGATCGAACTGAAGTCTCAAACTTGAGATGCAATGTTAGCCGTCCTAACTTGCAGAAAAATGGATTTTGAAAAAGTGGCTTTTTCAGCAGACCTGTGCAGCTTAAAAGTTTAGCAATTTTATTGAGAGAATTAGAGATATAAATAGTGAGATAGATAGTAGGTAGATTTCCAGATGTGTTTGTACAAGCCCAATGAACCAGCATGAAGCTAGCTGTCTAGGTAGCAACTATAGAAAGTATCTAGTTATCTAGCCATCCAGCTAGCTAGGTTACTATAGATTTTCAGCAAACAAAACAAAATCCTAACTGAGCATTAATACCTGCTACGTGAACATAGCCTTAGTGTATAAAATGACCAGCCTCCTCTGAGATGACTACTGTGGAAGCTAACCGATGTAACAAGCTAACTTTTACATTGCCTTTTTACTCTAAAGGCTCTGTGCAGTGAGCACATACATTTAGCAAAGTCAGTTTGTGTGAATTTAGTACCACTGAAACTAAAATCCTTCATGTGATGACGTTAAAAATTATGCACAACTTGCATGCATCTAGTAACCTCGCATTTAGAATAGCGTGTGCACCTTAGGGTTTCTGTAGTGGCAAGTAAACTCAGCTGATAAATATAACCCAGATATTCTATAGTAAAATAAATAAATCCACCACAGAAGTAATAATGAAGCCCTATGAATGTTTCCAGGGCCCCCACTGCAGCGCCGTAGTTTACTGTGCTAATTAGCTTGCCCATCACTGACCCTTAACACTAATTCACACATTTGTCCCCAACAGTCATATGACTCAAATACACACACACACACACAGTATTAACTTTGCTATATTTAATGTTAAACTACTATATTGTTAAAATAAACTCAACAAACCCAGCTGCAGATGTTTCTGCACATTTCGATTCAGAACTGAAACAAACAAACGCACTAAATGAGCCATATTCAACAGTGCTTGTTTGTGTGCGCCGTCTCCTGGAAGAGCAGGAGCCGTGTGCACCTGCAAATTATCCCAATTGACTCTCTGGTTATTAGAAAAATAATAAGCCACCTACAGGCCAGGAGCTCCGCTTCAACGGGATTCCCCTGCATTTTCCTCCACTCTCTCTCTTAATGCAAGGTGCCAATTTAGCAAGGCGAGCATTTAAATAATCCTCATAGTGCTGGAACGCAGTTAAGTTGCTGAGCAGCAACAAAAACGTCATTTACAAATTCTTATAAGCTTAGCTCTCGCTGAAGCTTTTAAAAAGCAAAATAAATAAATAAAAATTTCTTAGCCGCTCCACGAGGGCTGACTTAAAGTGCCGATTCAGCGTTCAAGATTTTTTGGGGAAGCCAAATGCAGTGACGTCCGACCTCATTAGAAACACAGGATGCCACGCGAGGGCCGGCTCGCTGTAAATGTACCGCCTGTCCAACAGTAAACCGAGGATCAGCCATCAGTAAAGAGCCATTAATCCACATTATGGAGGGATCCACATCAAAACCTGACATGAACATAAGCTGCTAGAAACACAGATGACGGAGCACGAGTCGCATGTGAAGCAGCTGTTTAGAATTAAGGGGGAGACTGGATCTAATGTCGCAGTGGACGAGGAACACAGGAGCACAGGCGTCTTTACACCGAGGCCGGGCCGTTTCTGTGGGTTTAATAGTGTTAAGTTTTTTGACGGGCAGGGGGGCTGACAAGTGCCTGAGCAGAGACTCATGCTGACAGACTGCTGTTGGAGAACCCAACTGTTTGTATAGATCACAAAAGTCAAGAAACTGTACAAACGCAGATGAATTTTGAACTGTACTTTGAGCCTTTTAGAGACTGTGTGACATTTTAACAGCATAGCAAATACAGTTTTGTCTTCAATCTCTCTGCTGAAGTTTTGTTCAAGTTGTTCACTGTGAACAGGACCTGCTTGTGTTTCTATGAATGTTCGGGAAATATCATTTCTAAATATTGCAATTCCGACACAACAAAGCCTGTAATGAATGCTAATGCTAGTTAGCAAGGCCACTGTCGACAGAGGATGAACAGCTGTCCTCTAATGGTAAGTTGCTTCTCCGCTGTTGCCACACAGAGTAGCACATACACATGCGTGATTGATCATTATTTATACCAGCTTATTTATTCGACAGCTGCAGGTTTCAGCAAGACAAATTGAAGACTTTTTAATGCCATTTTGAATGAAATTTAAGACCGAAAATATTAATATGTGGACTCTCAGGGGATGCTGCTGGCTCTCATTGGTTGACAACAGAAGTGAGCTTAAAACAAAACGTCATCCAGCCAACTAGTGAGACATTTTCAGTTACCCATAATAAACGCACAAAAAAAAAGCTAGTTAGCTAAGCTATTAGCAGCTAGTTAGTGAATGCATCGGGTAATAGAATACGAGTGAAAGTTTTCCTTGACAGAAACAAAAAAAAAATACATATAAATATTAAATAGTCATGCCATGACAAAATATAACACCAGCACCTGTTATTAATGTATTTAAGGACAACTTACATTTTTCAAATGAATTTAAGACATTTTAAGGCCTTAATTTTAAATACATGAATTTATGATTTCTTAAGACTTTTTAAAGGATGTGTGGACAACCTGGTTGACCTCTTATTAAAGGTTAAAAGGTTACATTTAAAATAAAAAATATTTAAATTCAACCTGTTTTTTTCCACCTGGTCCTTATTGTAAATAGATAACCCATAAAAAAAGCTAGTTGACCGATATGATGCACTTTTTTTTTTTAACAACTATATCACCCAGCCCCAGAGATAAAGCCATCCTTTTTCTGTGAAAACCTGCTCTTGCCAGTTGCCTGATTAATCTCCCGGTGCCACAAACAGCAGGGCTGGTGCCAGGGTGCCATGCCGTACGCTGACACACTGGGTCTCTTTGTATGGCGAACCCATTTCAAGCAGGAGCTGCAGGAGCACTTACACTTGGGTGAATATGGCAGACAGACGGGAAGAGGAGGAGGAAGAGTGGAGGAGTGCTGGGTTGCTGTTTGCATATGTACCACTCTGCTTCCACTCAGTCAAATGGACGGACTGCGCGGAAACAAAAAAAAAATAAAAAATTTTAAAGTACAAATGTATCTTAAAAATCCGCCGCATCACTCGCCGATGGAGCACACGCATTTTGTCCCACCTTTGCAACAGAGTTAATAAACGTGAAGCGAACGCAGAAAACACGAGGAGTGCACATCCATCCATTATTGTGTTGCTTTTCATTTCGCTTAAGAAACACGATCAGTGGCGATGATGATGAGGAGGAGGAGGAAAACTGGGGAAAGCACCGAGAGGCAACATTCAATCTAGGAAAGATAACAAAGGGGCAAACGAAAGACGGCTATGGATGGCAGGATGCCCCTGGGGGCATCTGTGAGGTTATTATGGTGGGAAGGGCAGCTGAGCTGTTGTGTGGGGCAATTACAGACTGAAAGAGTCGGCTGACGGGTGGGATGGGGAGGGCAGCAGAGGCGAATCGAGACACGGTTACATTAAAAAACATAAAGCTGACCCGGACGAGGTTTGAGTCGTCAATGCGCTTATCCTCATGGAAACCTCGTCTGTACAAACCGCCTGTATGTCATCACCAGAATCTCAAATTATTGTAACGCTGAACTTTACTCTGCACTGGTTTTGGAGGCTTTCACTGGCAGATGCGTTAGTCTGGTTGTTGGACGACAGGCAAATGAATCATCTGTTGTTCTCATCCAGAGCTGCAGCAGACACTGTGGCGAATACATCAGCCGTGTCTGTTATCCTTAACGTCACTCCGCTGTGGAAAGTCCTGCCTGGAAACCACACGGCGTCCAGCGGCGGTCCAACTACAGGAGGAAGGTTGGGGCCACGGAGGGAAGTCAGATGGAGGCTGCAGCCTTAGGGATATCGCGTTAACAAGATAACGGGAGCAGAGAGGATTTTACGAGGCACACTGAGACTCTCGGAGTCTAAGAGAAAGTACTCGGAGTGCTTGGATGTTTCCCCATTTCTGTCTGTATCACAGCTACAAACTTTAACCCATTCTGGTCTGATTTTGGGTGATCAAAAGCAGAAGCGGATAGCTCCGTGGGTTATTTTACAAGTAAAAATGGTAAAATGCACCATTTATTTGCAATTTGTCCCCACTAGTCAGGACAATGCAAAGTCTATTAATCACCTCAGGTATAATGGCTTCAACCCTCTACTACACTGCAAAAAACACAATTTTACCTAAATGTTTCTTCTAGTTTCTAGTGTAAATATTTTATCAAACTTGAATTAAGACAAAAATAACTTAAAAGGAACTTTTCAGAAAGACATAAGCTTCAAGTTTATCTGATGTATTCCCTGTGTTTAGCTCCATTCATCATCTTCAAACGGTTTTTCTGCTCCAGGGCTGCAGAAGGTTTTGCCAACTCAAATTTAAGACTCTTCAAAGACCCTTTTAAGACGATTATGAATGGAATTTAAGAGCTATATCTCCATACAAATGTACAAACACTGACCAGGCGAGTGGCAACAAAATTACACTTACCCAATCAACGCAAAAAACAACAAAAACAAGTTAGCTTGCCAACAAGGGTATATAAGCAGGTATTAGCAGAAGCCTCAATTGTCTTGAGTCACAAAACACAATGAAGATCATAAATCATGAAATTATAAAAGAAGTTTGAGTCAGTGAAGCACATCACAATCCCACCACTGATGGCTCCGACTATGCATCCATACAGACAAGGTGACAAAAAAGAGGTTATTAGTTTTGCTTTCTTTCATTAGCCTCCTTCTTGTTATGATTTTATGACAATAAATTGTTCCATAAACGATGGCTGTAACGTTATTCTTTTGTGGATGCGGGTCCCGTTCAGGTCGTAGTAACATGAGCGACCAGGCAAAACAATAAAATAAATATTGGAATTGAGCATAAACACCTGCTATGTGGACATAGCCTACGTTACGTACAAATTAGTGACTTCTGGAGGCAAATGTTTTCCGTTGATTTTAGGGGAAATGTTAACAGAACTTGTTCACTCTCAAAGGGTAAACACCCCGGAGCTGCAGTTGTGATGACAGCCCCATTTGCCGTCGCCTCTTGAAACATTACATATCACCTTGTAAAGTGGCAACAATGGCCGGTGAAAGTAGAAGGCAACTAAAGCTCTGTGGTGTGAGATTGGACATTGGGCGCGGCCAGGCGTCCCAGCCCCTCACAGACGGCCTCGCTCTGTTGCCGTGCCCTGCGGCCTCCAGCGCTTTCATTGCAGCAGGTGTCTGAGCCACAGATTCTTTACATAAGCTCTTGTCAAACATGGCGAGCAGAACGCAGGGGCCGTCACAGCTGCACAACAATAGGAGTCAAACTACGGCAGCCGGAGTCAAGATAACGGTTCCTGCAAAGTCAGAGGCAAAAGTAGAGCAAAGCAGATGGAGCAAACCAAGTTTATAACAAGCAATTTAGAGAAGCTAAAGTGAATGGACGTTGTGATTTACCGTCTCAAGGTCATCGCGAGGCGACAAGCTACAAGCACACTTTACCTTATGGCTGTTTAAGCCCCAGAGGGTCATTTTAATTAACACAGGATAGATTATGAATGCACCACTGCAATTTGAACATTTTTATTTGTTCAAATTTTATGGATTTCTACTACACAACTCTGAACTGGGAAGGATAATGCATTATCCTTCAATAACTGCTTTCACTGAATACTTGCAATAACTAATTGCAGGTATTTAAAAGTATTTTTTGTTAGTTTGTTTTTTTGCTTGTGCAAAAGAACTTCATGCCCCGGCTGTAATAAAAGCAATGAATTTAAGTGGAAGCACAAAATCTTACAAAGTATTGCTGTCTATTTTCTAATGCAAATATCTTAGTACACTTGAAATAAGATGAAAAAAAAACAACAACTTTTCAGCAAGATATAGGAGCTTGTTTCAAGTTATTGCATCTTTATATTGATGAAAAAGTCAACATTAAAGAGAACTTTAACATCTTTAATATCTGAACTGGACTACTGCTCACGCCTTGATTCAACTGATTACCATTGGAAATAAATAAGTTATGTAGGGAAACAAAGACTGATTTAGCAATTAATCTGCAGATTGCAATCATATCAAAAATCCCGACTGATACTGTATAAGATCAGAGTTTAGTGCAATGTCAAGATGTTAAAATACAGTGAAAGTGATAACAAAACAGGGAAATAAAACTCAACACACCTTATTGAGTCAATTGAGGTCTTAAGCTACATGAAGTAAAAGCCAAAGGAAAACAATGGATCTTGCAAAGTCTTAGAATTTCTCACCATTTCTCCAGTTAAGTTGGGATGTCTGACACGTGCAAAAATCTTCTAAATGTTAGCAAATACAATGTTAGAAGAAAGGGTAATGGAAATTGTTTGCGGTTTTTTTCTTCACAGTTCCACAATCTCATTTACTCTTAAAAGTCTAAAAAAAAAACAGTTACATTTCTTCATGAGCTGTTTAACCAAAAACATTTAGGCCAATTTAATAACCAGCAAAATCTTAACACGTGTTCCCATGATTTACTGCTCAGGGTCAAATGTCTTTCAGTGAGGATCTGTTTTCCTGTTCAGACTGCACAGCTCACGTTTCCTGGCATTAGACACCGGCGTTAGGGAATCCGTGCTATAACTCTAAAAAGAAAAAAAAAAAACAAAAAGGTGCAATTTCACACCTTTGGTGTTCAACACCGTTACACTGTAATTAAGCATTTACTAATACTTTTCTGTTAGCAATGGCTTTTATGGTTTTGTTGGAAGATATTTTACATCACACTTGTTTTAGCTATTGGAGTAAAAAAATGGACTCCTGTGTCACATTAGCACATTTAATTCTTCAAAAGTAATGAGGAATTGCTAAAACTAAACTGGCCAACCTGACCAAAACACAGGAAATCGGTGCGGCCCCACGATCAGTTCCACGTTTAAATCGAGCTTTATATTCTTTCCCCCAACACAACATACAGTATCAACACTGATTGGTGAAGATGTTTTGTTTGCTGGATTTGTTTACAATCTAAGGTCTCTACAAAGCCTCAAACATCTTAGCTAAAGCTAACAGCTGGATCAAGAACCTCTAGATAAAACATTTAGCGCCTCCTTTGAAGCCACTTCTTCTTGTGTTCGGATAAGGAGGGCTACGACACCCGATGAGCGTGGCGCAATAACGATTTCAGCAGACTAGGGCCGTGCTGATGAAAGGCGTCCTTTACCCTCGCACTGAGGCTGCTGAGAACTGTCGTCACCTGGCGGGGAGCCGAGCGAGCGAACCGCAGAATCCAACAGGGTTTTTACCTGTGATGTGATCCCCCATTATTACAACGCAGTCAGGAAAATCTCTATGCGATGTAGATTCGCAAGATTTCAGTTTTGCACAACTCACAGCAATCGTCAGTAAAGCGACATCTGGACATCTACTTCCACTCAGCAGTAATGTATTCCAACAAAAAAATGGGTTCTGTGCTTCATGGAAATATGTTCTGTGATATTATGGTCTTTCTGGCTTTTAAGTCAAATGTATTCTGTTACCAACCTGAGTGTCTCTGGAAAAAAATAACCCAACAAAACAAAACAAACAAAAAAAAAAAAAACAGACTGACAGATTTCAGGTTAGCTTCGTCCCAATAACTGGCACTGTTCAGAATTTGAGCAGATTTCA
This sequence comes from Poecilia mexicana, assembly GCF_051168715.1. Taxonomy (NCBI): domain Eukaryota; kingdom Metazoa; phylum Chordata; class Actinopteri; order Cyprinodontiformes; family Poeciliidae; genus Poecilia; species Poecilia mexicana. The sequence goes on along the minus strand of NW_028263382.1, from coordinate 31,813,940 downwards.
GTTTTCTGTGAAGCTTTAACCTGCCGACAACATTTAATATGGACAAAACGACGAATGAGCTTTAAAATGACCTTCCTGCCATGAGTGGTCATAAATTATTTACATAGGGGGCTGAGGAGACGTCGAGTCCCGTGTGAGAGAAAAGACGCTTTAAAACAGGGTTTTATTAATATTTTAAGACAAAGACAAAATTAGAAATTTAAACCTTTAGCATCTAATATATGCAAGTAGAATTGTTAGCATGATTATTAGCCCTCATCTTCCGTCTGTGATGAGGGCTAACATTTACAAATTGAGCATGTTTCATGACAGGCTGGAAGCATACATTGACAGCAGAGAAATTAAGTGCATTTCTATTAGCCTTCTGTTTATGTATTGCAAGTCTTGCTCTCTCTCACCATCATGCAGCCTGAATTAAAACACGCAGCACTGTAATAGAAGAACTTTTTTGTATCACGCCAGGTTGTACAGAGTAACAACACATTTGTTGGCATCAAAAGTTAATAATTCAAACATGTTGAATCCAAAGCTTTTCTGTTAAATCATAGACTATAATGTGCCCAAGACACCAGTGTTTACAGCCATTTTTGCCATGATTCATTTATTTTTTTTAAGGTTTTGTTGGCTCGAGTTGTCTTTATTTGAAAGAAGTTTGACGGGAAAGAGGGTCGAACCTGCGACCATCAGCACGAGGACTAAGGCCTCAATATGTGGGTTGTGCTTTGCCCCTGAACCACCACAGCACCCAGCCATGATTTTTAATGGCTTATCATGTGAACAAACTTATTTAAGTGGGATTTTAATTTCTTTTATTCAATGGAAACAACACAGTTGCATAATTGTGTTTTTTCGACATTAGCAGAACATCCAAATCATTTTACGCACTTTTGCAATGGAAACGCGGCTACTGACTATGAATATAGACGTTTCTTCATTGTTTAGCAACAACTTCCACCTCAAAGAGCGCCGTTGTCATCGGTATGATGTGTCGCTGCGTAATTGGAAAAACTTTGGGTTTTTGGATTTCGGATTAAAACCTTAGTCTGCTTCTGGTCACCGGTCATCCCTACCTGACAAACTCCATTACTTAACCCAATAAATTATTTTCTTGCCCCTCTTTTTTTTTTTGTTGAATTAATACCTCCTGTAGAAAAGTGGAAACTAAAAAGTGAGAGTGAGATAGCTCGGTAAGTCATTGTAGGATATGGGTGGGCGAGCAGAGCCAGGGGAGGAAGTGAAGTCAGAGAATCTGACGTGGGCGGTGAAGCGTTGGAGCTCTGGACAAAGGAGTGGGGAGCAAAGAAAAAAAAACTGCATCCTTCACCAAGAGGTGAACTCTCCCTGATCCAAGAAAAAAATGAAGTCAAATAAAATGAAAAATTAAGAAAAAAAGCAACAACCTTAGAGCAGCTTCTGCTTTTCTCCACCTCCAAACTTAAAGACCCTGGTGTGCCAGGATGAGCACTGCACACACGAATCCAAAGACAAAACCATTCATTCCCCTCTGGTCCCAGTTAGCCACTTCCTGTGTCTTCAAGACAAACAAATCTGAAAACAATAGGCAGCCAATTACGGCTGCAACCAATAACGGCATTCATTATCATTCAGTCTGCTAATTATTGGCCGTTTATTTTTCAGTTAGTCAGCTAATTGTTTTGGCAAGGAACAATTAGCCTTTCCTTAACAAAATCTGTTACTCAGACTGGAGCTCAGGAGGACAACTCATTTCAGTTAAACTAAAAGGAAACACAGTAAAGTAGAAATGGTTGAAAACTAGCAACAATTGAAAACTAATTACAGAGCTTTCCAACATTTTGTCATGTTACGACCACAAGCCTGTGTGTGATTTTTTTAATTTATTTGGGGTTTTACATGACGGTCCAACATAGACAAAAAGCGGCAGCTTTTTTGTTGGTGGAAGGTCAAAAAGAAATAAATGAATTGGGTAAAAATACATGCCACTTTTCAAACTTTCATTTGTGATACAGAAGCTGAAAACAACACAGTCCGTTGACAAAATCACGCAACGTACCCAGCCCTACCTCCTGGCCCAGGGATCCATCCAAAGCAGTATTCATGCATTCTTCAATGTGATTGACAACTATGCCATTCCATGTAAGGCAACATGTTCAGTTGGAGCTCTTGATGAGCTCTTTAAGGCCCATTACGTGTTCGGTACGTCATACAGTGCTCCCTTAACCAACTTCTTCACCTTTCTCAAAACAATCGTTTACAACATGATAAATGTTGGAAAAACAAAGGAAACATCCAGAGTTGCTGAGTTGAGAGCAAGAATGCTTCATTAGTGTGACATATGTACAGTAACTTTTCATGAATATTGTTATGCTTATGACGTTACTAAAACGATGCAAGGTTTTGTTGTTTGATGTCAACCATCTATGTTACATGCAAATGACACTACTCTCTTTGTTGTCCCATATTGCCATCTTTGGTGAACATTGTTTTGAAGATGATTAAACTGACACTGTTACAGTAATTATGTCACTGGATCATAAAGTTGAATAAATATTGTCACTGTGAACTTATAACTTTGTGATTATTGTGATTGGTATGTTTTAAAAAAGCCATTTAATGCTAAGATTTAGCATCATATGATATAAGTGTAAAACACAATAAAATGTAAATGTTTAAGTAAATTTAGTGTAAAATTAACGCCATAAAAATAACAGTATTACTCTGAAGAGTGTAAACAAACAATAGTGTTAAATAATTTGACTCACTGACTTGTTGTTTTTGACACTAAAATGAGTCAAATTAACTCTGGAAATTCGACACTGGCCATAGAGTACATTTTACATTATTTTCGAGTGGGACCAAATGTTATCTAAAACGGAGTTAAATTCAACTCTATAGGTGTTAAATTGACACTTCGTTTTTTACTGTGTATGCAGTATTTATTGTATTGTTCGTCATTTATCGTGATACATTTCTCATGCATTGGTATCATGATGAATTCAAATGCAGTTTACTGTTGAGATTGTTAGTTTTACTTTATTTTTTTTCTCTCCACTGTTTGTTCAATAAAAGCATCAATAAATACCCAATAAATTTGAAAATACAGTCACCGTGTGCAGCTTAGTGATGCACTCGGTCACCACCAGTCACTTCTTTACGTGACCAGTGTCCTAAAGAAACGCATTACAAATAGGAATGTTTTTTCACCAAGAACATTATTTGTGTTCGTGGGGCTCTGGATTGCTGTGACACAAGACCACAGAGTCATACAGTTACCTAGAAAAATAAGTAATAAGTAGTTTTTAATAGTCACTTTTATCGTTGTAGCACCACAAAATATCACAATAAAACTTTTAAGCCCATATCGGCCAGCACATAGCAGGAATATTTCAAAACGTGACCCAGAGCCAAACAGAGCTGGACAGCTGCACACTGCAACACGAGGCCCAGACAGACAGACAGACGGACAGCAGGCGGACCACCAAGAAGAGCGCGAACAATGCCCATGTCGATGCCACAGATATTTTCCGCTCTGGGTTAGAGAACATAATGAGGCTGCAGTGCGACGGTGGACGTGCTCAGCTCCCCAGGACAACCCTGCCCTCGTCTTCTTCCTCCTCCTCCTCCTCCTCTTCCATCATCTGAGCCTCATTCAGACCTGGAGTTCATTATGAGGTGTAACGGCAACAATCACCAGCGATCAAAAAGAATTTACAGGACAATGTTTCAGTCCAATCCTGCCAAGCAAACGGTGAGGAAGGCTGCTGTGGTTTCACTGAAGAAGGTGAATCCTTTATTTATGGGAAAGTAGTGGAGATGGGAACTCGTATTGAAGTGTTTCAGTCTCTCAAGCTCATATTTTAATGTAATCAAATCCAAAAGATATTTTTGATGTTTCATTGCAATAAAAATCTCTGCTAATGTCAGAATTCACATGCTGAGGCGTTTCAGCCAATTTGGGACGTTTTTTTTTTAATGTCTTTTTTAATCATATAGAAATGCATGAGACCGACGCTGTAATCAGGATGCTGGCCTGGCCTCCAGACGCACACACACGCAATTCCTGCAACATAATCCTCTGCTCCATTGTTTGCAAAGACCGCCAACATGGCCGGGATATAGTGACACAGAAAAATGCATTTGTACAGAAACTTAAAAATCCACCAGCATGATGTGTGAGGTGGGGGGGAAAAAAAAAACACATTTCCATTGGATTGTTACAGCTGAAATTTTCTAAAAAAGCGATGTTTTATTCACACAAATCCGGAAATGAATAAGAAATACTCAGCTACGTTCAAAGTTATTCGGCTATAGAGGAAAAAACAAAACCTTGTTTTCACTAAATTTGAACTCATTTGGAGAAGCTGTAGCAAGTTTGTAAATTCCAGGATTTGCAAAAAAATAAAATTTAATTAAAAAAAATGCAAGATTAGATGCAGCAAACAATCAGTCAGAATCTGTGATCTGATTTTCAACTGATCGGCTCAGACTGATGAGCTGCAGGTCAAATACTGAAAATAAAAACATGAAATCCTGTAATTCCTTCCTCATGTGGGTCATAACTAGAAACTTCCTCCCATTTTTCATCTAAAAACAGCATGTAGTGCGATGCATGTTTTCTGGGAATTTAATAATAATAAAGGTTAGCAACATACGCTTTGATGTATAAACTCTGATTTTCTATTTCTCTCCAACATGCAGCACATTTGGCTTTTATAAGTTTTTGTGCCTAGAATTAGAAAAAAAAATTAATAAAATTAGAGTTTGTCAAAATGGACATCAGTGGGTCAGACCCCCACATAAAGCCAGACAAAAGACTTCTTGCCAGGAAAATAAACTAATTGGTGTATTTTTAAAAATATATATATATATGCATCTATATAAAAATATCATTTTTAAACAAGAAAAAAGTGCTTTCAAATTGATTCAAATCTTTTTGTGTGTTTTTTGGAAACACACAAAAAGCTGAAAATACTATATTGGCAGTATTGTAGGCCTTTGGCTATATGCAGCAACCTAAACTGAATGGACAAATAACAAAAAACAGGCATTAAATTGCCATAATCGTTCTCTAATTTGACGGTTCTCCAGCCTGTCTCTGGGTAAAATCATTAGTGTGTGGAAAGCGGAAAGCCAGAAGGAAGTCCAATGTGTTTCCCCTCCTAATAATAACTCAGGAATGTCTGCAGCAGCACATTTACGTCCAGATAGAACTGGGTGAATTAAAGTCTGGCTTATTCCAGCAGACGCAATTATCAACAGCCTGATTTATTAAGCATAATTCAGATAAAGTTATTAACAATGGCATCATACTTTAATTCCCTGATTAGATCTTGTGAAATGAATTAGTCTCAGCCCAGAATAGACTCGGTGTTTTTAACTCATTTGAGTTTATCTCATCTACTACTGATAATCTGCAGTTATCATGACAGATTATGGGCAAATTAAAAACATATTGGCTTGTTTAGAAGAATCAAACTAAACTCCAGATGTGCATAAAGATAGCGAGAGAAAAAAAGTATAGGCGTTTTGTTTCCAGTGGCTTCCAGGTCACTTGTAACCAGGGACTGGTCAACCAGGCTGGGCTGCCCTTCATCACCGCCTGGCCTCTCTCTTACCTTTTTGTGTCTGTCTTTGAAAGGTAACGCAGGCCACGGCATCTCCTGCAAAAAGTCCTGCCAGTGTTTCTGGTCCTGGTCGGACGACACGAAGACGACTTCCAGCTTGTCCTTATGCTCAGACGCCTTTTTGAAGCGGCTGTAAAACTCGCACAGGCTGCCGTTGAACTGCTTGCACGGGGCGTTCAGGCTGCACCCGAAGAAGAGCCCGACCAGGGAGAGTCTCGCGCCCAGAGACTGCACGTCCACCTCGGCTTTTTCGCTGTTCACGAGCCGCTCCCCGAGCAGACTCACCAGAAACTCCGACATCGCGGCTCGACACGGTCCGAGAACACGCAGCCACACGCAGGCACAGCCGTAACCCCCCTCCCGCTCCCTCTTCAGCCGAGGCTGCTGCACATGTAACCGCGGCGTGTGTTCGGGGCGACACCCAGCACTTCCTTTCACCTCCACCGAGAGCCGAGAGGTTTGTGAGGGGAGCTCCGAGCCCCGGAGATAAGGAGAGAGGCGTTGCGGTTGTGTGGGCTTCGCCACGGCTCTGCTCGTCCCTCCGCTCTGAGCGCTGTGCAGGAATGCGCCTCGCTTAAATCTCCCTGACTGCAACGGAGATGACTCCCATTTAGCATGAAATCGCTCATTTACGCCAGTTGTTGCTAAATAAGAGTTCACTTCTCCTGCATGTCATATGAGGGTTTTAATGCAGTAATACCTCAAAATGAGGCCAAATTAGACTTTATTTTGTTTTTATGTTTTTATTCTCAACTCTCTTATTTTAATATGTCTACTTACGCGAATGTTCTGTTTCATCACAAACACACACGCACACACATATTTGCTACGGGAAATTACTGTATTGATATAAGTTTTATTTTATATATTCTGAGTTAATTTCATTGGATTTTTGTAAACGCTGGAGCGACCCAGCAACTTCTAAAAGTCTGCTGCCACCTAGCGGTCATTACAAGAAAACAACATGTGAGGGTGCCTTCTTTATTCAGTCGATACTTTAGGACAGGGATGTCAAACTCCAGTCCTCAAGGGCCACTGTCCTGCAGTTTTTAGATGTGCCACAGGTACAAAACACTGGAATGAAATGGCTTAATTACCTCCTTCTTCTAGACACCTGTGCTTTTGGAGAACATCAAAAAAAGCCTTTTGCGGTGTGTTTCAGGGTCGGTCCGACACTTTTTGAGGCCTTAGCAGATTTTCATTTGAAGCCCCATTATACCAACATCTCAACACCAAATGCTTTATTGTTCCTAAGCTACTCTATGTAACATGCTATCACTAGCAAACATGTTACTGTTTGTAATTAGCTTACATCATACCAGTGTTACTGCTAATGATTTTAATCCTACAGAAGTAGCAAACAATATATATTTGGATTTTGAAATGCAGAGTGATATTTATGTGTTCCATATTATTTTAACTACTTGAAAGTAACATCAGCTGATAAAACCCTAAATTTACAGTAAACAATTTCATATTATATTTCCCCACGTGTGGCAGCAGGAGGAATAAATTGACCTGTTACTTGTGCCATGCTGTAAACATAATAAAAATGGTTTCCCATGTGTAATAACATTTAGTTTGTGAACATTTAGTTTGTGTTATTCAATTTTATTTTAAATATATATTTGTTTTATTTTATGTGATGGTCTATCATATAGAAATCTCAATAAAACACAGTGTGGTTTGTGGTTGCAAAATGACAAATGAAAAAGTCTGGAGGTGAGGTGGATGAATATTTGTGAAGATCCAAACGGAGACAAGAATCCTTAGAAACAACTGAACATCTCATGACTACTGCAGAAGCCCTTTACATGTTCTTTACACATCAAGTTTTGGAGGAGGCAGATGAAACTTTCTGGTGACCTCTGAAGGAACAGTTGACAAGAGGAAGACGTAACAAATTGCAAATAATGCACCGTTTTTAACTATTCAACATCAAATATTTATTTTGATTTATTTAAGTTCAATTGCAAGGCAATGGAAAAAAATTATCACAATATAAAAATCTCTAGTTGCTTTTTGAATCAACAATTAGTGTGTGTATGTGTATTTATACACAGTACTTTATTTACTGATTGCACAGCATAATCAAAGAAGAAATGGATCCTTCAAAATAACGAGTCGGGGAGCTGCATGTGACAGACTTGTCGATTTTGTAAAAATGCAGCTAGCGATGCCGCTGCACCAATTTATATTGAGATCAGAATTGGGTGATTATTAAGTGCTTGAATGAAGCAGTGTAAACTGTTGATTAGTGAAGAAATGTTGGCTCTTTATGAGCTGGGGACCATTCAGTCTTCAGTGAACATCATTTTCACCAGATCTGGCTTGAAGCACTCTTCCTCCACCAGCTTCTGAGGCTGCAGCACAAAGATCACAGTTAGCTTGTAGCACTGCCCTGATGGCAGATTGTATTTTTTTTTAAATTTATTTAAGAGAGCCTTTTTAACAACATTTGGTTTTTCAAAACATCTCTATCGACTTTCACATCCAGACTCTAAGTAGTCATTACTGTAGATTCAAACATTAAACGATGAACTACTTACTGTGCCGTATCGCAGCAGAGTGGGAACTCCAGTCAACTTCAGGGTCTTCTTGAAGTCGTTGTTTGGATCCTTCCAACTAAAGCACAAGGTAGACATTACTGCAGCAAACCTGTTTCTTCAGTATTCAAAAAACAAACAGGAATATCAGCTCTATAGGTTTAAAATAAAAAAAAATAAATAAAAAATGCAATTTGGGGAGGGGATGTATTATTCATTCAATTTTATTTTAAAAAATGCTTTTAACTTAAGATAAACAGCTCAGCACTGACCAAGCTGGATCTATCACAAGTCACAGACTATGAACTTGAACAGACATTGTTTAAATGTATGAAAAAAACAAATTTTTACAATTGAAACGTCATAAAGATAAACCCTCATCAAGTAAATCGAAATTGATTGATGACTTGTTTTTTTTCTCACTATAACATAATTTAAATACTATATGTTTTCTGTTTAATACCCAGTGTCCTTTTGACATACTACAGTCAGTAATTCTGCTGGTCAATAACGAATATTTCATCAATATTCCTCTTAAAAAGAAGAAGAAAGAAACTTACTATGGCCTATCTCCAACTTGACAATAAATGAAGACTGAGCCCTCAGGAAGATGAGTCAGCTCCCCCCTTACAATTGGCTCAGCTGAAAAAAAAAAGCCAAGAATTTTTTTTTTCTTTTATGCAAAATAAAAATAAATAATACAAATCTAAATATTTTAGAGCAACAAATGACAAACATTATGCAGCCAGTCTCGCACAATGACATAAGCTATATTTAAGTTACCTTTCACACAATCTGGACACCAGCTCTTTCCCTCGGCGTCTTTATTGCCTGAAAAATACGCGAAGATATCCTTCCCTTTTCTCTCAGACACCGCCTTACAGAACTCCTCGTATCCGTGCACGTTCACTACTTCATAACCGGCCATGCTTTCGATTGAGAAGATGTGAAATCTGACTGTAACTTTCAGTCTGAGCTGCTACAAACAGCTACGTTGGAACGCTGAAGTTGCAAAAGAAAAAAAAAATCAGAAGTTGAAGTACTACTTCCGGGTTGAGCAGCGGATCTTAAAGTGATCGAGCACGAGAGTTCGCCCATGTACAGCCGGCCGTTTTAACATAAAATCGGCTTCACTACACTTACTTTTTTGTAAAATCTGAAATTGCTTCATGACTAGGTGTGTTAGTTAATTAAGAGGTCTCTAATTATATTTTGACTTGACAAAATATCTATTTGAGATATTTCGAATTACAATTACATTCTAACTGGTAGAAATGACATCAAATTACCATAAAGTTGTAGGAAGATATCTACAATAAATTGCTGACTATCTGAAAGATATATTTCAGATATTAGCAAGAAATTCTCATTAGCCTTGAAGTAAGTTTTATTTATATATGTGCCTTTTTATTCTGACTAGTTATATTTCCAGTTAAAGATGTCTTATGGTACTCATTATTCATTATATCTTACATGTATTTTAAGATATCAGGTAATTAGATTAAATAAATCCAAATTAAATCGCAAATATCTTGAAAGCAAATAATTACAGGACAAAACTTATAAATATTTTTGACATTCCTTATAAAGTTCTCGATGCCTTTGAAACATATTAAAAAAATATACTCATCAAAATGTTCTTTAGAATATCTTAAATTATTATTCATACTAGTCAAAATGTAATAGTAGATATCTTAAGTTACCATTCGGGATAGTGAAATTGCATTTTTAGATATCTAGAAGTCGATTTTATGTTAAAACGGCCTGCCATAATATTTCGCCCATCGCGTCGTCTTTGCTTTATTTAATGTTTTTTAAAATAATTGTTAATATATGTATCATACTTTTTACATGTTCTTATGTAACAAAAACACAATTTTATTTATTTATTTATTTATTTATTTATTTGCTTACGATATTGTTATTTAAAAAAAAAAGGAAAAAAGAAAGAAAGAAAGAACTACTTCCGCTTGTTGTTGTCATGGCGCCGTTTCAAACTGTTGTCCAGACTTCACGGGATTTTAAAACCTTATTCACAGTGTATGTTTTAGTTTGGTATTCTTCCCGTCGGTATATTCTTTAATTCCAGACTTAAACAGTTGGCTATAAACGACGACAAATGATGGAATCGTCAGTTTTGGGGTTAACCTGAAGTAAACGAGGTGCATAGAAAGGTTGCGTTAGCTTGCTCGTGCTAATAGGTATTAGCATTAGCTTTAAATTATTATTTACAGTTGTTACCATTGTTTTTATGACATCTGTCGCTGCAATGCCGGCACAGTTACCAGGACTTCAAAACCAGGAAAGAAACTGGGTTTATGTAGACTCAACCCGAAACAGCAACAATTCAACAACTAGGACGTCCCAAACAAAGGTAAACAAATGTTTAAGTTTTCAAGTTATTTAGCTCAGCTTTCGTATTTCACTAAAGCTAATACATAAATTATGCCACCAATAACTTTTAGAGATGCTTAATAATGTAGAATTGCATATAGTTCTATGCAAGGCATGTACATATAGCCTATTATGGAAGCATGTCAAACAGCTAAGCTAAACAGAAAAGAAGTTTAAGTTTGCTTATAGCTCACCTTCATTTGGTCTCTTGCGAAATAACAAAGCAATTTCGCTTCTTTTACAGACACCGAAGACATTTGTGAAAAACTAGTTTGACATAAAATGTATCTCTGGGATTTTCATTTCTTTGATAGTTGTTGTTTAATGAAGCCATTCCCGTGAGTGTGGTCAACCGTGCCACTCGTGTAGGCCCTCCAGCTCCCATTGTGATAGAGAGACTGCTTCCACGTCTGGAGATGCGTGAGAGTACGGACAGCCTGCGCAGCTCCCGCAGCTCCCGCAGCTTCACCGTGCTCTCCGAGGAGAGGCTGCAGGCTGCTGTCAAACTGGCCAAGCGAGACCTAAGGCGAAGGCACCTCGGGTCACTTGCAAAGACCTCACCGAAACATTTGCAGGACGCCTCTGTCTTTGAAACAAGTGATGTGGAGCTGCTTCAGGTAAACTAGTCTCAACTAAAAAAAAAAAAAAAAAGTTTCCGAATAGTTATTCGAACAAAGACTGAAATAACTATTTTCTTGTCTCTGTAGGAGCTAGTAGCGGCTCCAGGCAAGCAAGAATCTAACATAGCCACGTCAAAGGAAAAGAAGGCTCCGATCGGTGCTAAACAGCGACCATCCAAGAAAAATCCTTCTTCTTTAATGCCCGGTGTTGGCCAGTCTCCTCCAACAAGAGACCCCGGTTTAAGGCAGATTGAAGGAGGCAAACAGGGACATTTAAGCAACGAGATCCGCAAACTGCAGAATGAGCTGGAAACGTACATTAGGAAAGTGGAGGAGCTAGCTAATCGAGGTAATTTTTGCAGACAGTGAGGGCTGTCTTTAAGCTGATTCTGAACTAACCACAGTTATCATTAACCTGTTGTTTTTTTTCTGACGATTAATCGGGAAAAAACTGGCACACGCTGCACAATTTTGAATAAAGCGTCTTTTTTATACTGTATTATTATTATTATTGTTTATTTGATTGACTACCTCCATCAAAGACAAACCAGATCAGTGCTTTTTAAAAATGGACCCAGTTAGGAAAGTCACCTCCACATTCAGTGATTTATTTTGTTTTTTTTTACTGTATGTTGATCATGATCAGGCCTTTCTGCAGGTGAACAACTGGAGGAGTCTTTGGACCCGGAGGAGCAAATCAAGCTGGAGATACGCAGGCAGAAACAGGCCGCG